>NC_080546.1:84221256-84388756 GCF_028640845.1 Ahaetulla prasina | reverse complement strand
AGACAAATTCCTCCCCACTCCATAGCGTCTCAGTCCCCAGGTGTGCCTTGTGAAGGGGGTGGGGCATTCTCCCCCTGATGTTGTGGCCCGCCAGCAACCAGCAGAGCTGGCAGCAAGTTCAGTCAGAGGAGTTTGGGGAGGAGCATGGGCCAGTCCTGGAGTCTGGGGAAGGCTTGGACTATGGCTCTGAGTTGGAGGCAGAGAGAGGGCCAAGGCCATCTGGTAGTGCTTTGCTGCCTCCAGAGTCTCCGGAGCATGACATCAGCGAGGCAGAAGAACAGTGTGAGACTTTTCCCAGTGTACGCATGCGCAGAGCTGCCAGGAGACAGGAACAATTAAGGAAACAAGGTTGACATGGCAGTAAGGCTTGGAGATGATTGGCCCCTCCCATAAGACACAAAAGAGAAACTAACGGGACGTGAGCTTTTGCAGGAAGCAATTAGTTCATCTGGCCGATTCAAGTTTTGAAACTTCTGTTTGTGACTCTGTGCCAAGTTTGGCCTTGCCCTGCATCTGGAAATTAGTTCTTGGGCAGCGTTCCACATGAGATAGGTGGATGTTGATAACCTTCCTGTGAAAGACTGTTTATCAAGCCTTGCGGACTTTAAATGAAAGTAATTTACAGCTTTATGAATTAAAGAGGTTTGCCGGGACTAAGTTTGTACTGTTTAATTTCTAAGGAAGCCTAGGTCAGAACACCTGAGTTGTCACATCAGCCTGCACTGTTCCTGCCCTCTCTCTACTCTCCATGCTCAGGGATCAGGAGGGGGCAATTCTTGCTCATTGCCTGAGCTCTGTTGCTCCTCATGTCTCATGCTTGCCCTCTCCCAGTCATCCTGCCCCCAGAGGTCTCTTCTCTGTTGGGGAGGAGATTGTTGTGACCCAGACCCAAGTAGGTAGCAACAAACTCAGTCCGTGATAAAATAAACTTTATTCGAATAGCTGGGAATTGCTTCATTCTCAGCGTTGTTCAACTCAAAGTAAAACAAATGCCTCCCAACACAAATTCTTCAGTTATCATAAACCTTAGTCCAATTAGGAAAACTGCCAAAGGCCCTTCCTGATAAATGTCCAGAAGTCACAAAAACACAAAGCAGAGGATGCAGCTACAATGCTGTTTTCTGGCAAAGCTGAAACACCAGTGCTGGTCTGTTTTAAACCTTATGGGAGGGGCCAATCATCTCTTGGCCCTACTCCTGAGTTGTCCTCTCTGCTTGAGCTGCTTTTGCCTTTTGGCAGCTCTTCTCATGCATGCATCAGGAACTGGCTCCTCCTGTTCCTTTTCCTCACTACTTTCAGTCTCTGGAGGCTCTGGAGTCCGCACCTCACTCCCCGATGGCCCTGTCCTCACCTCAGCCTCATCGCTGTCCGACTCCATTGCCAGCTCTGTAGGCTGCTGATGGACCACAACAGGGATGGATACAACATCATCTATCTCCAATCTACAACACAGTCCTTTCAACAGTTCCAAGAAAGCTCCACACCAATTTGCACCACTCAGGTAACCCTGAAGACACAGATAAACCTCCGAGTGACGTTAACGACCCACTAAAAGCATGCAAATGTCCAGCTGTCTGCAAGGAGATTAAATCCTTCCATTCCCCACCATCCAGTCCAGTAGTGGGTTTCAAATTTTTTACTACTGGTTCTGTGGGTGTGGCTTGGTGGGCGTGGCATGGCTTGGTGGGCATGGCTTGGGCATAGCAAGGGAAGGATACTGTAAAATCTCCATTCCCACTCCACTCCTGGGGAAGGATACTGCAAAATCTCCATTCCTCTCCAATCCATTCCTCTCCAATCCAGGGGAAGGATAATGCAAAATCCCCATTCCCTCCCCAATCCAGGGGAAGGATACTGTAAAATCTCCATTCCCACTCCACTCCCGGGGAAGGATACTGCAAAATCTCCATTCCCACTCCACTCCCGGGGAAGGATACTGCAAAATCTCCATTCCTCTCCAATTCATTCCTCTCCAATCCAGGGGAAGGATACTGAAAAATCTCCTTTCCCTCCCCAATCCAGGGGAAGGATACTGTAAAATCCTCCTGATCAGCTGGGACTCGGGAGGCAGAGAATAAATGGGGGTGGGGCCAGACAGAATTTTTACCCCGATTCTCCAAACTACTCAAAATTTCCACTACCGGTTCTCCAGAACTGGTCAGAACCTGCTGAAACCCACCTCTGATCCAGTCAGAGCTGAAGAAGCTTCTTGGATGAGAAGCGCAAGGTCTTCAAAGAAAAACCAGAAAGTCCAGTTCTCCCTTGAAAAACAAGACAATTGGGACTTGAATAAAGCATTACCATTGTCAGCGTTCAAACAAAACACCTGCTTTGTTTCGTCTCCTCCCCACCCCCCACCCCCAACTTTAAAGTGTAGACATTTGTGTATGGCAAATGAAGCGGGATGCTAGACTGAATTGTGCAAGATCAGGCCATTAGAAGGCACCATGTGGAGTTAGAGAGCTAAAAAAAAGAACAAAAACCCAGGTGTGTATGTGAGCTGGGAACAGTAAATGCATAAGCACAAAAACTGCATGGATAATGACAGCAAGCTATAATTGGCTGCCATGGATGGTCTAATCACCACACGGTTGGCCTCGTTATTAAAAATAAAGACAGTTTAAGCATTTTGAGCTGTCAAGTACAACCCCCCGGATAGACTGCAATATTGGGGCAACGATGAGAACAAATCCCAGATAGGAGTTTTCATCGAGATAAGAAAAAACAACAACAACAACTATTTCAAATAAACCCAATTTGGTTCAACAACGGTAGCAACAGCAACCACTCAAATTGCCGTGACAGATAACATATTCAAAGTACAAGCAAAGAAATTGCCAGAGAGGGGCGAGGAGCAGGGTGAATGTTTCCGGTTCTTCAAAGCTAGATAATTATTAGGAGTTGAAATGTTTTCTACTATAAAATGGATATTTCTGCTTGTGTTCGAGGGGAACCACAATATTTTCTGTATGCTAAAAGGTCTGTTTTCCACAGGTCAATGATTAGGAGAAATATTATAGTTCTCCACACTCCTGTTTATTTGATTGGACATCAGATGGAGGGGAACATTACCTAGACTCATGCATCTGTGATACTAACAACATACAAGTGGATGAAGAGTATTGCTTAACACAGTGTAAGCTGCCCTGAGTCTTCGGAGAAGGGCGGGATATAAATTCAAATTAAAAAAAACCAAAAACATATGTGCACTTTTCTTGCCGTTTAATGACCCTGTAATCCAGTGGTGAAATCCAAATTTTTTTATTACCCGTTCCGTGGGTGTGGCTTGGTGGGTGTGATGTGGCTTGATAGGCATGGCTTGGTGGGCGTGGCAGGGGAAAGATACTGCAAAATCTCCATTCCAACCCCACTCTTGGGCCAGCCAGAAGTGGTATTTGCCGGTTCTCCAAACTGCTCAAAATTTCCGCTACCGGTTCTCCAGAACCTGTCAGAATCTGCTGGATTTCACCCCTGCTGTAATCCCTTGCAAGTTGGAGTCGGGGCAACTGAATGGAGCTGAGTCTTTACTGGCCAGATGCCCTTCCTGTCACCGATGCAGAGTTCACATACGTGCTTGTGGTTAACAAAAAGCACATCTTTTTAACAAGCATTTTAGGGAAGAGATCAAGTGACCTGCAATCGATTCCAGACCTCAGCTAGGTCAGCTGAAGGCTATCCCTGACCATTTTGTTTAAGTACACAGGTTCTTGAGTACCCGTTACTCAGTGTATCTTGAGTATGCAGGACCCTCAGGAAGTATGGAACCAACTCCTAAGATTTCTAATTTTCCAACCTCTGTAACAGGTATTACAATATAGACCACTACCACTCAATACCATCAAATACATCATTATCACTATGATTGGAAAGAGTGCGGAGAAGAGCAACAAAGATGATTACGGGGCTGGAGGCTAAAACTTATGAAGAACGGTTGCGGGAATTGGGTATGTCTAGTTTAATAAAAAGAAGGACTAGGGGAGACATGATAGTAGCCTTCCAAAATCTCAGGGGTTGCCACAAAGAAGAGGGAGTCAAGTTATTCTCCAAAGCACCTGAAGGCAGGAGAAGAAGCAGTGGATGGAAACTAATCCAGGACAGAAGCAACCCAGAACTAAGGCGGAATTTCCTGACAGTGAGAACAATAAATCAGTGAAATGACTTGTCTCCAGAAGTTGTGGGTGCTCCATCATTGGAGGTTTTTAAGAAGAGACAGGATAGCTACTTGTCTGAAATGGTATAGGCCAGTGATTCTCAACCTGTGGTCTGCAGACCTCTGGGTGGCCACAATGTCATCACAGGAGATTCACAAAGGTTTGAAGAAATGTTATGATTTAAATCTTGAGGGGGCTGTGGCCACAAAAAGTATTTAAAGGTCCATAGTGAAGAAAAGATTAAGAACCACTGGTATCTCCTGCTCAAGCAAGCAATTTATGGAAGAACCACTATATTATACATTTATTTTGGGGAAATATTTCTTCGTTCAAAAAGATTGGAGCACACACTTGGAATACTGCATTCAGTTTTGGTCACCACAATGTAAAAAAGATGTTGATACTCTAGAAAGAGTGCAGAGAAGGGCAACAAAGATGATTAGGGGACTGAGGTTAAAACATATAAAGAACAGTTGCTGGAATTGGGTATGTCTCATTTAAGGAAAAGAAGGACTAGGGGAGACATGATAGCAGTCTTCCAATATCTCAGGGGCTGCCACAAAGAAAAGGGAGTCAAGCTATTCTTCAAAGCACCTGAGGGCAGGACAAAAAGCAATGAGTGGAAACTAATCAAGGAGAGAAGCAACTTAGAACTAAGGAGAAATTTCCTGACCGTTAAAACAATTAATCAGTGGAACAACTTGCCTCCAGAAGTTGTGAATGCTCCAACACTGGAAGCTTTTAAGATGTTGGATAACCATTGTATTAAGAAAATACTTTCTTCCTTTATAATTCACTGTTAAGACAGCTGGAACCTCCCATCTAAAATATATCTGATGTTTCTTAAGCTCATCCACTAAAAAGGCAAATTCTTTTCTCTTTCTTAACATTTTAGGAGGAATTTCCTTCATCATTATTATATCTTGTCCTAATATTTGAATTTTATTTTTATAAAATGCTTGTAAAATTCCATACCGAATCTTCTTAGTTGTAAAATAAATAACCACATCTCTCGGTAATCGCTTCTGCCTTGCCAACCAAGAATTAACACGATAGATTTTTTCAATATTAACTTCAAAATCTTTATTTTATTTATTTATTTATTTATTTTGTCACAACAATATATGTAGGTATCATACAAAAAGATTATATAGCATATAAATACATATATGAGTAAATATTAGGAGGTATAAGCATATATATATATAGGAAGAAGAAAAGAAAAACAATAGGACAGGAATGGTAGGCACGTTTATGCGCTTATGCACGCCCCTTATGGTCCTCTTAGGAATGGGGTGAGGTCAATAGTAGAAAGTTTTTGGTTAAAGCTTTTAGGATTATGAGAAGAGACCACAGAGTCAGGTAAAGTACTCCAAGCACTGATGATTCTGTTACAGAAGTCATATTTTCTGCAATCTAGATTAAAGCGGTTGACATTTAGTTTAAATCTATTAGTTGCTCTAGTATTATTGCAATTAAAGCTGAAGTAGTCTTTGACAGGAAGGACATTACAATAAATGATTCTGTGAGTTAAACTTAGGTCTTGTTGGAGGCGACGGAGTTCCAAGCTTTCTAAGCCTAGGATTTCAAGTCTGGTGGGGTAAGGTATTTTGTTGTTTTCAGAGGAATGGAGAACTATTCTTGTAAAATATTTCTGGACACATTCAATTGTATTGATGTCAGAGATGTGGTCCGTCTATCTGAGCAAAGGCCTGAGTAAAAATCTCTTTTAAATTTTCCTGCCTGCATTCCTTTAATCTCCTCACCCTTATAGCATATTCCATTAATCTATATTGTAATATAACCCTTTCTTCATCTGCCCTATCCACCTTAACCTGAATATCATCTATTTTATTTTCTAAATTCAAATTAATTTGATTCGTTTGAGCTTCCTCTATTTTCCTTTGCAAATCTAAATTAATTTGGTTAACTTCTCCCAGTCTTTCCTCCATCTGAATACTAGATACCAACAATGGCGTAATTGTATCCTTTACCATTTTCATATCCCTCCTCTGCTCTTCCACCATATCTTTAAAATCCAATTTCTTTCTCCATTTCATTAAATTTTTGATCTATTTCTAAAAGATGAGCCTCCAAAAGTTCCTGTAAAAAAATTCCTCAAACCTTCCTTGATATCTTCTTTTAATTTCCCTATCTGAATAAATTTCCAAGATTTTAGTAGTAGTTAATTCTGTTTGCTTAAGAGCCATTTTTGAACTGTATAATCTACCAAAAAGAAAAAAAAATCAGTAAACTTTTCTTCTTAAACACTGTAATAAAAAAAGGTAAAGAAAAAATCATAAACAATTCTTGTTCATTCCATTTAAAAAGTATCTTGTTATATTCTTCTTATAGGTTCCACACCAGCAATTGTAGTAAGCATTTCCTTAATTTTCACTTCCAATACACAAAATGCCATTTCCTTTCTTTGTCTCCAATCTTTACTACAAATATATCCTCTGATAGGGAGTTAAAATCTTCTTACAAACAAATGCTAATGCTCCTGTTTCTGCTCTGTCCGTGTTTGCAATCCATCATAAATCCATTTCAGTCGTGGAGATGGGCGCTGCATTTTGTTCCACCATTGGGCAGAAGTGTTCCGGATTTTGGAGCTTTTTTCTGGGCTATAGAAAGAGTGTTCCCATCAAGCCTCCAGAAATTTTCCTGGGGCTTTTCTGGGGGCTCTACTTCAGCCCGAATGCTCACCTCTCCCTTTTTGCCCGAGGGAGAGATTTTCAAGCCACCAGACAGCTGATTAGCGCTGTCTGAGCGGCTCTACGGAATCACGGAGCTAGCGGCCTAAGAAAGACCGCCATCAACAAAGCGGAGCCACCGGAAGTCTCCCTTTTTATTTGGTTCCTTCAAAATTTGGTTCCTTCAAAATCAATGTCATGTCCTGTGGCTTTAAGGTGTTGGAAAAGAGCTGAAGTTTTTTCTTCTTTTCTGATTTTGAAAACATTGATTTTGAAGGAACCAAATTAATCTCTAAAACTGAACACTACCACAAGAGAATAATTATGGAAACCATAGAAATAGAGAAACACCCCCATAACATGAATAAACGTGGCGATACCTCCCGCTTACCAAACATCTGGAAACTAGCACTAGTCAAGAAACGAATCCCAGCTACAAAAATTGACACCAACACACAACAGGACCTCGAACTCGGAACCAGACCAGAGCCCAAAATGCTACTTCCCACACAAACATCCACACACGACAAGACCTCGAACTCGGAACCAGACCAGGGTCCAAAGACCAGGGCACAAACATCAACCCCATTAACCAATTAGCAACACAGCCAACCAATCAGCTTGCAACAGCTAGGCCAGCAATTCAAAAAACTCCATTAACTAATCAATATGTAGCAACACAGCCAACCAATCAGCTTGCAACAGCTAGGCCTGCAATTCAAAAAAACACACACCCACCAGTATTTATAGAGAAACAGCAGTTAAAATCCACACTTCGCTCACATAAGAACAAAGCCAAAGCCTGAAGATGATGAGTGAGATTATGTCGAAATGTTGCCTAAATACTTCCAATCTTACATGGGAAAAGATTCGAACATACCAAAATCTGCATACATATACCTGTGAAAACCTACGAAAACATACACACACACACACACACACACACACACACACACACACACACACCAGAGTTCGAAGTAATGTAACGCTACTGCCTTTTCCAGAAATGAATTCTGAATACTAAAATAAATAAATAAATATCTGACCTAATTAGCTGTGTGACCTAATTCAAGATGAGCCAGAAGCAATGAACAATCTGGGCCTAAGTTTGTCTGTCTCCCTGCCTCCCTCCCTGCCTCCCCATCCCCCACTATATCTATTTATTTATTTATTTATTTATTTATTTCGATTTTTATACCGCCCTTCTCCCGGAGGACTCAGGGCGGTGTACAGCCAAGTAAAAATTCAATATATAAACATTAAAAAGAAGTTAAAAAGAAATATTATAATGTGGCCGAAATTTTAAAACCATTTAAAATCTTAAAACATAAATACCCCAATAAAATTTCAATCCAGTCCCGCTTGAATAAATAGGTGCGTTTTCAGCTCACGCCGAAAGGTCCGAAGATCAGGCAATTGACGTAAACCGGGGGGAAGTTCATTCCAGAGCGTAGGAGCTCCAACAGAGAAGGCCCTTCCCCTGGGGGCCGCCAGCCGACATTGCTTGGCGGACGGCACCCTGAGAAGACCCTCTCTGTGTGAGCGTATGGGTCGGTGGGAGGCACAAGGTAACAGCAGGCAGTCCCGTAAGTACCCGGGTCCTAAGCCATGGAGCGCTTTAAAGGTGGTAACCAAAATCTTGAAGCACACCCGAAAGACCACAGGAAGCCAGTGCAAGCTGCGCAGGATTGGTGTTACATGGGAGCAACGAGTTGCCCCCACTATTACCCGCGCAGCTGCATTCTCTATACATGTATACATGTATAAATCTATACATCTATATCTACCCATATCTCTATTTCTACCTCTACCTCTCTCTCATATCTCTCTCTCTCATATCTCTCTCTCTCATCTCTCTCTCTCTCTCTCTCTTCTATCTATCTATCTATCTATCTATCTATCTATCTATCTATCTATCTATCTATCTATCTATGTATCTATCTATCTATCTAGAGACAGACATGCTATCTCTGGAACTTAAAATATATTATCCTTCCCAAAAATCTCTCTTTCTCCCTCTCTCTCTCTCTCTCTCTCTCTCTCTGAAATCAACAGCAACAACAGTGAAGTCTAAAACTGAGAGAATGGCTAGAGTTTTCTGCTAAGGATATAAGTCTGAATGGCAGAAGGAGGGGAAAAAAACCCAAGGGCTTCATTATTTGAGGCCAAATTAGCAGAGTTGATATCCAGAACAAGACACACAAAAATGAGTTGAATGGGCAGTTACTTTATGAAAATTTTCAGACCAAGGCAGAATTTTTTTTTAATTATGCTAACAAAATAGTCTAATGAAAAAAGTCACATATTGTTAAACTTCTGCCATATTAGGCCATATAAAACTTGAAGGAACCTCCTTTGTAAAAGTGATTTTGGGAGAGGAAATCAGGCAAGCCTTCTATTTCATAAATTCTTATGATTGCAGTACATCTACTTCCAAATTGTGACTCATATTCTCCTCCATGTTGCACAGACAATAAATATCTTTTTCTTTTCTTTCTTTTTTTGGCAACAACCTTTTGAACATAGGGCATTTCCCCCACCCTCAATAATATAAATCACAAGTGAGTTTATCATTTACTACAAAGAGGTTCCAAGAGACCAAATTTTTAAGGGGCAAGATAGTCTCAACGGGATGACTACTTTTTTTTAACATATTGTGGGAAGAATTTTAGTAATAATCACAGATATTTTTTTTCCTCCCACTGTCTTAAGCAATCTACCTATGTTGGAATCAAACAGGTACATTTTTAACAAAAATATCTGTGAATATTGTTCAATCCACTGATAAATAGTAAAACCAATTACCTGGGCAAGAGTAATTAGAATAGAATAGAATAGAATAGAATAGAATAGAATAGAATAGAATAGAATAGAATAGAATAGAATAAATATTGGAATGAAGGAGTAGAGTAGAGTAGAATAGAATAGAATAGAACAGAACAGAACAGAACAGAACAGAACAGAACAGAACAATGGAATGAAGAATAGAATAAAACAAAACAGAACAGAACAGAATAATAGAATGAAAATTAGAATAGAATAGAATAGAATAGAGTAGAGTAGAGTAGAGTAGAGTAGAGTAGAGTAGAGTAGAGTAGAGAATAGAATAGAATAGAATAGAATAGAATAGAATTTTATTGGCCAAGTGTGATTGGACACACAAGGAATTTGTCTTGGTGCATATGCTCTCAGTGTACATAAAAGAAAAGATACGTTCATCAAGGTACAACATTTACAACACTTTCTAATTGTTCTCTGTGACTCACTACGGATTTCCTACTCACGAGACCATCTGCTAAAAATTAAGGAACATTTCTTTAAGGAGCAGCTTTCTTTAATCTCACCCCCGCCTGTCTTTACAAACACGGAGGAGATTCTAACACAGGAGGAGGCAATTCCCACGAAGCCATGGATTACTAAAAACCAAGCAGCGGAAACGAAGGAAACGAGGTAAAAGATCTGGGATCTTAATCAAGCTAAGAACTCGCACTAAAACTCCTCTGCCTTCAATTTTCCTAACAAATATACGCTCACTTGCAAATAAGATGGATGAAATACTCCTCTTAAACAAATACTATTCTGATTTTCGCAATTCAGCAGTCCTATGCTTCTCTGAAACCTGGTTAAATGAATCAATTGAAAATAGCAGCCTGAACATTCCAGGATTTCAAATTGAACGATCAGACAGAATTCCAGAAACATCTAGTAAAAAGAAAGGAGGCTTATGCCTATATATTAATTCAACCTGGTGTCAAGATTTTAACATAATTTACAAATTCTGTGACAACAATTTAGAGACTCTAATTATCAACTGCAAACCTTACTATTCGCCTCGTGAATTTTCCTCATTTCTTCTAATTGCTGTTTATGTCCCACCACAAGCCTGTGTAAACGAGGCATTACGAACTCTAGCTGACCAAATCATGGAGGCTGAAGCCAAACACCCTGATTCACTGGCCATTGTTTTGGGAGATCTAAACAAGGCAAACTTAAGGAAAGAACTACCAAAATACTTTCAGCATGTCAATTGTCCCACCAGAGGCAAGAATACTCTAGACCACTGCTACACAACACTAAAAGATGCCTATCGGTCTTTACCACGTGCAGCTGTAGGACACTCTGATCATTGCATGATTCACCTTGTACCTGCTTACAGGCAAAGACTTAAAGCCATAAAACCAATAATTAAATCAGTGAAAACCTGGACGGAGGAATCAGAATTAAAGCTACAGGCATGTTTTGACTGCACTGATTGGAATATTTTAAAGATACCTCTGCAGACCTGGATGAACTCACAGATACTGTAACATCATATGTCAGCTTCTGTGAAGACCTATGTGTACCTACAAGGAACTTGCGAATAGACAGTAATAAGAAAGCTTGGTTTATAGCTAAACTTAAGCAGCTCGACATTCCAAAGAGGAAGCCTACAGAAAAGGTGATAAAATGCTGTACAATCAGGCCAGAAATGCACTAACAAGGAGATAAGAGCAGCAAAAGAAGCTACTCTGAAAAGCTAAAGAATCAGTTTTCAGCAAATGAACCAGCAAACATGTGGAAAACTCTTAAAAATATCACCGGCTATGGAAAACCTCCTTCCCAGGCTGAAGGTAATCATCAACTGGCAGATGACCTGAATGAGTTTTACTGCAGGTTTGAAAGGAAACTACAGCCACCTATCTCCACAACCCCAATCTCAGACACACCAACAACAGCCAAGCCTCCTACAACTGACCCCATTTCATTGGGTTCACAACCCCTAGTGATCACAGAAAAGGAAGTGCAGGACCTATTTCACAGACAAAAGCCAGGAAAAGCTCCAGGCCCAGACAAGATAACTCCTTCTTGCTTAAAAGTCTGTGCTGACCAATTGGCCCCCATCTTCACCCATATTTTCAATAAATCACTAGAGATGTGCTATGTTCCTTCTTGCTTCAAACGCTCTACCATCATCCCAGTGCCGAAGAAGCCCACCATCAAGGAACTGAATGACTACAGACCAGTTGCTCTAACATCTGTAGTCATGAAAACCTTTGAAAGGCTAGTGCTTTCCTACCTGAAAACCATCACGAATCCGCTCTTAGACCCCTTGCAATTTGCATACCGAGCAAATAGATCAACAGATGATGCTGTTAATATGGCTCTGCACTACATCCTACAACATCTTGAGTCTCCAAAGACCTATGCAAGGGTCCTTTTTGTAGACTTTAGTTCAGCATTCAATACCATCATTCCAGACATTCTTCTAACTAAGCTAAACCAGCTACAGGTACCGGAACAGACTTGTAAGTGGATCACAAGCTTCCTAACAAACAGGAAGCAGCAGGTGAAGCTAAGCAAGATCACATCAAATACCTGTACAATTAGCACAGGGGCGCCCCAAGGCTGTGTGCTCTCCCCACTTCTCTTCTCTCTGTATACCAATGACTGCATCTCCAATGATCCATTTGTTAAGCTACTGAAGTTCGCAGATGACACAACAGTGATTGGTCTCATTCGAGACAATGACGAATCCGCATATAGACAAGAGGTCGAACGACTAGCCTTGTGGTGCAACCAAAACAATCTGGAACTGAACACACTCAAAACCGTAGAAATGGTGGTAGACTTTAGGAAAAACCCTTCCATACTTCCACCTCTCACAATACTTGACAACACAGTATCAACAGTAGAAACCTTCAAATTTCTGGGTTCTATCATATCGCAAGATCTCAAATGGACAGCTAACATCAAAACATCATTAAAAAGGACAACAAAGAATGTTCTTTCTCGCCAACTCAGTAAGCTCAAACTGCCCAAGGAGCTGCTGATCCAATTCTACAGAGGAATTATTGAGTCTGTCATTTGCACCTCTATAACTGTCTGGTTCGGTTCTGCAACCCAACAAGAAAAACACAGACTTCAGAGGATAATTAGAACTGCAGAAAAAATAATTGCTACCAACTTGCCTTCCATTGAGGACCTGTATACTGCACGAATCAAGAAGAGGGCCGTGAAAATATTTGCAGATCCCTCGCATCCTGGACATAAACTGTTTCAACTCCTACCCTCAAAAGCGGCTATAGAGCACTGCACACCAGAACAACTAGACACAAGAACAGTTTTTTCCCGAAGGCCATCACTCTGCTAAACAAATAATTCCCTCAACACTGTCAGACTATTTACTGAATCTGCACTACTATTAATCGTTTCATAGCTCCCATCACCAATCTCTTTCCACTTATGACTGTATGACTATAACTTGTTGTTGAGTAGAGTAGAGTAGAACAGAACAGAACAGAACAATGGAATGAAGAATAGAATAGAACAGAACAGAATAATGGAATGAAAAATAGAATAGAATAGAATAGAATAGAATAGAATAGAATAGAATAGAGTAGAGTAGAGTAGAGTAGAGTAGAGTAGAGTAGAGTAGAGTAGAGTAGAGTAGAGTAGAGCAGAGCAGAGCAGAGCAGAGCAGAGCAGAGCAGAATAGAATAGAATAGAATAGAATAGAATAGAATAGAATAGAATAGAATAGAATAGAATAGAATAGAATAGAATAGATTTTTTTATTGGCCAAGTGTGATTGGACACACAAGGAATTTGTCTTGGTGCATAGGCTCTCAGTGTCCATAAAAGAAAAGTTACCTTCATCAAGGTACATCACTTACAACACTTAATGATAGTCATAGGGTACAAATTTAACACTTCATGATACAACACTCAATGATAGTCATAGGCTACAAATAAGCAATCAGGAAACAATCAATATCAATATAAATCGTAAGGATACAAGCAATTAGTCACACAAAGAACCTATTCATCCACACTTCCCCAAAGAGGGTTGGGTCTTATATGTTGCCATTAATCCCTGGTTCTGGAGTAAGGAAGCATTAGTGAATGCATATTTTATGGATTAGCCCCTTATTTTTATCCTTGTGTTTTTTCCAGAGGGGAAAAAATTGCAGACCATAGGAACCATTTGCACTACTCAGGTGACCCTGAAGACACAGATAAACCTCCAAATGCTTCAAGGACCCTCTAAAAGGATGCAAATGTCCAGCTGTCTGCAAGGAATATAAATCCTTCCATGCCCCACCATCCAGTCAGAACTGAAGAAGCTTCTTGGATGGGAAGCGACACGTCTTCAAAGAAAAAAAAAAGGAAGTCCAGTTGCTTCCCGAAAAAGCACCTTTGGGGGAACCATGGCCTGCATGACTGAGAAGCTCTATAGACATGTAAAACTAATCAGACTTTTTACGTATCAGGTTCTTTAACATTGATTGTAACTCACACTCACCCCAGCAAAAAATAGTTAACAAATTAGGGAAGTTGAAATATACTCTGATTACATTGTCCTCATATCTCATTACAGAGCTCATAGGCAGACTACAACAGTTGGCAAGGAAGCTTGGGTATGACTGAACGAATGTGGAAGGACTCCAAGATCAAGAATCAAGTCTATTCTTGATAACATTCCAAAATTTCAGACTGTTACTCTTTATTTTTATTTTTTTAATGTATACTCGTGTCTGCCTGAGACTGAATTATGAAAAACGTAATGTAATCAGAAACTACTTTGCTTTAGAGCAAAGTACAAGGGCAGCCTTTTTTTTTTCCCTTTCTTTTCCTACATGTCTATGGATTTATTTGGATGCAAATGACTAGTAGACAGCAAAATTAGTTTTGGGCCAAGAGAACCAAATGGTTTGAGCCAGCTGCTTTCAAAATATTAGACAGGGAATTAAATACTGTAACGCTGTCCCTTATAAACAGTTTTGTGGCTACGTGATCAATATGAATTTAATGTTCTGTCGAGCATCTCCAAAGTATCTCGAAATTAAAATCTCATCAAACACACAGCTAATAAGAGAGGTGTGTGTGCGGGGGAAGGACAACTGATTAGAGGACAATGTAATTGATAGGACAACGACAAAAATATGCAGGCTTCATGCTGGCTAGTTCTTTCAAAAAACTAGGACAGTGGATGCAAACAAACCAACACACAAAAATCGGAAACTTAATTAAGTAGTCAGCTCTAACGAAATGGGTCACAACCCCACGCAAGTAAATCAAAACATGGACATGCAATATTTATAGTAAGTCAGATAGCTGGCTAGCACAGTCTACAAAATTGAAGGCAGAGATAGGAAACGTTGAAATGCCATTTTAAAAATAGGTTATGACATTGTAATAACCGAGCTTCTTTGAAAGTTCCGATGACTATTAACATCCCATGAAAGCAAACAAACAAACAAACAAGGGTCCTGAATCAGGAGATACGTTGGTTAAAATATTAAAATAATCAAAATACTTTTTAATATATTAAATACTGACCTGGTTCAAAAACAATCTGTTTCAGAAAAATGAGATGGGTGACAAATTTGGCCTCTATCATGTGAACTTTTTATAATGTTAGAATACTGTTAAATAAAGCATACATACCAAAATGTATATGCTAATGCTAAAAATGTGTGTGTGTGTGTATGAGAAGCCCAGGAAATAAATGTGTTTATACACACACAAACACACACATGTGCAGGCGTGAAATCAGTGGTGGGATTTGAGTAATTTAACAACTGGTTCTCTGCCCTAATGATTTCTTCCAACAACCAGTCCACCAAACTGCTCAGAAAGTTAACAACCGGTTCTCCCGAAGTGGTGCGAACTGGCTGAATCCCACCACTGCGTGAAATCCAGCAGGTTCTGACAGGTTCTGGAGAACCAGTCGCGGAAATTTTGAGCAGTTCAGAGAACCAGCAAATGCCACCTCTGGCTGGCCCCAGAGCGGTATGGGAATGGGGATTTTGCAGTATCCTTCCCCTGCCATGCCCACCAAGCCACGCCCACAGAACCGGTAGTAAAAAAAATGGATTTAACCACTGCACGTGTGCCTGTATATATGTATATATATATATATATAATATTATTTATAGGTATATAAATACATTTCCTAGGATTGTCGGTTAGAAAAAAATATGCAGCAGTAGGAAAAACACATATGCCCTTGCCTCCTTCAAAATCCATATCCTTGTTTGTAATGTGCTGTCTTTAAAAACACAGATTGCAAACCATGATCAAAGAGATATTTAGAACTGTCATTCAAAGAGAGCTCATAAACTGCCCTTGGTGAGACTGGATTGTTGTAAGAATATTGTGGTTTGACAAACTGGTTTCTTGAGAAGTTATGTGCACAAGAGCACATAACGTGCCTACCGTTCCTGTCCCATTGATTCCTTTCATTATATCCAATTAATATAGTTATTACATACTTATGCTCATTTATATGCTTATATATTATATAGCTATTTTCATGCTTATGCTTATCTATACTCTTGTGACAAAATAAATAAATAAAATAAATAGAGAAAAGTAACAACTTCAGTTCCCAGCAGTGCTTAGACAACTATCTCCCAGCTAGCTTTTGAAGGACCCCGTTGTGTTTCTGACAATATATTGATTCAATGAAAGTTGGGTCTCGTGTAGTCCCTATGTTGCCATTAATCCCTGGTTCTGGAATAAGGAGCAGTAGTGAATGCATCTTTTATGGACCTGGCTCCTATTGTTCTCCTTGTGGCAGTATCTGGTCAACTTTGCCTGAGACTGAAAGCTAAACAGGATTGAACCTGCTTATTCCTTGGATGGAATTTTAGAGGTGTGGACTGAATTATGAAATTAAAAGAAGGCCAACTATTTCCATCTTACCGCCCATCAACCTTACGGGTGTGTCCATGAAGTTCCCCCAAATTCCAGCTTGACATGTAGGATGCTCAGGTTTTACCTCAACCATGAAAGCCTATTGGTAATGTTGTGTCTGCGCCCCACAAGCCGGGCCTCCTGCCAGAAAGTGACTTGGAGCCAGGCCTCCTGCCAGAAAGTGACTTGGAAAGTGAGGGGGAAGGGCCGTCAGGACTTACCTTGGGAGCACCGGCTTCCCTGGCTCAGCTCCAGGAGCCAGAAGCAGGCCAGGTGGAAGAGATAATGAGGCCTCCATCCCCTGACTCTTCCCCCCCCAGGCCACGCCTTCAGACCCAGCTGATAGCAATCATGCTTGGTTGGATCCTAGGTTTTGTAGGCAGGAGAGGAGGGAACAACAGAAGCAGGGGTGGGGCAGGCCTAGGAAGTGCTGAGTCATGGAGCCACACCCCACAGGATATAAAGGCATATAAAGATATAAAGACACTGCTGTGTCTCTTCGTAGCCGGCAAATCAACTGATTAACTGAGAACTGAAGTGACTCACCAGCATCAAGGGAGATATCAGAGAACTTGGCAGACATTCGCTATTCTGCTGCCAGAGCTGATAGTGCCGGCTAATTAAGCCATCACTCGGACAGAGGCGAAGGAGGACAGAACAGGTAAGGTGAATACATGACCGCCACCTCCTCCTTCTTCTTCCCCCTCCCACTCCCCTTCCTCTTCCTCCTCCTCTTATTCCTCCTCTTTCTCATCCTCTTTGTCCTCCTCCTCCCCTCCACCTCCTCCTCCTCCTCCTTCATACCAAATCCAAACAAACCTTTGTAGTTGTGGCAATTGTCACCTTATCCTCACAACGTACAACTTCATAACTCCCGGTTAATAATTGAGGGACCACTAAGTATTCAAGAACTGTGAAATTTCTTAGGCCAGAATGAACGTATGCCTGGACACCTTTCTCCAGTAAAATACGGCTCCTAAGCCAAGCCCTGACAAACCCACGTTAAATAGAAGAAAAAGACGTTCACCAAATCTATTTTAAGAGGCCAAGTTTTAGGAGAAGAGGCAAAAAGAAACTTAGAGGAGAATAGGATGGGAAAAATAAATACAATCTGGCAGGCAAGGAGCAAGTTTCCCTTCCCTTCCGATAGAAACATGTTTGCTTTTTGAAATTCAAGGGGGAGGGGGAGGGGGCAGAGTGCTTTTGAAGTTAAAAATAGGTGACTGCTCCCGAAGCTGAGGTGGCAAAATGAAACCAGCTCGGCAAAGCGAAGAACACATCCACCTTGTTGCTGCATAATTGAGACAACTAAGGGGAAAAGACTGTGACAGAAAAAGCTTTGAAATAATTTTTTTTTTAAAAAAGCATTGGGGCGAGCAAGTGGGAGGTGGAGAGGAACAAAGCAAGCAGCAAAATAACAATGATAACAACAACAATAATAATATGGGCAACTCTCCAAAGGACCCAGTCTCTCTTTTAAAAGCATGGCATGAAAAATGGGTAAAATTAAGACTATGTAGACTACGGAATTATCCTGACAAATCGAAGACCCTAAAATAGGCATGGGGGCTTTGTGTTATTACGTACTTATGAGCAGTGCTGGGATTCAAATAAGTTAACAACCGGTTCTCTGCCCTAATGATTTCTTCCAACAACCAGTTCACCAAACTGCTCAGAAAGTTAACAACCGGTTCTCTCAAAGTGGTGCGAACTGGCTGAATCCCACCACTGCTTTTGAACATGTACGATAGATGCACAAAGTTTCGTTCGGTTAGCAAGCAAGCCTACAATCTAATATGAAGTACCTTCCCATGGGGAAGGATAGGTCCATTTCCTTTGGAAGAAGGAATTATTAGATTATTATTATTATGATTGTTAGGTCATATTCCTTGGAAAGATGGAAAAGATGAGCTGCAGTGGTGCAGTGGTTAGAGTGCAGTAGTGCAGGCTACTTCTGCTGACTGCCGGCTTCCTGCGATTTGGCAGTTCAAATCTCACCAGGCTCAAGGTTGACTCAGCCTTCCATCCTTCCGAGGTGGGTAAAACGAGGACCCAGATTGTTGGAGGCAATAGGCTGACTCTGTAAGCCGCTTAGAGAGGGCTGTAAACAGTGGTGGTATTCAGCTGGTTCAAACCGGGTTGGACGAATTGGTAATGGCAACCTGTGGGCCCGCCCACCTGCCCCGGTGCTATGCCATCCTATTTAGCCACATTTTCTAAGCTGCAAAGCACATGCATTTTCAGTGCACAGCGAACCGGTGGTAAAATTATGTGAAACCCACCTCTGGCTGTAAAGCACTGTAAAGTGGTATATAAGTCTAAGTGCTATTGCTATTAGATTATTTTGCTCAATGAAAACACCAACCACAGAAATGGTAATGACTTTTCTCAACTCCTAACAGTATAAACACTCCAGACCAGGGGTCTCCAACCTTGGTCCCTTTAAGACTTGTGGACTTCAACTCCCAGAGTTCCTCAGCCAGCTTTGCTAGCTGAGGGACTCTGAGAATTGAAGTCCACAAGTCTTAAAGGGACCAAGGTTGGAGACCCCTGCTCCAGACTTATCATGAAAGAAAATCAAGGCCGGCTATCCAATCTCTCTATTGTTGGGGTATCATTTGTGAGGTCTGTTTATTAATTCTGTACAAATCTTTTAGTTAACAAAAAGTTATTTTGGAGTGCATGCCTGAAACAGCCACTCTAGGAACACAGTAGCTGGAGTGGTTAGGACATTGGGTTGACAAGCAGCAAATTCATGTTCGAAACCCAAGTGTTGTTGTAGGGTGGGGTGAGCTCCTGTCCTTAGCTCCAGCTCCAGCCCAGGGCATAAAAGGAGAGTCTGACTGGGTGTTCCCCAGGCAACAGTGATGTCACTGGCTAAATCTTTCAACCCAGAAGAACCTTGGTGTTTCTGACACGAATGCAACTGAAGCTGCAACTGTTCAGGGGTCAAAACCAAAAATAACATGTGGTATTTCTTTCAAGCTGGATTCTTTATTGTTTCACACCAACAGACAGACTCTTGCCAGATGGAGGACTGTACTAACTGCATCTACAAAACATTCTGTGTGCTATTAAGAAGGTGCTGCCTTCACCCTCTTTCTCTCACATCTAATACCTAGGCTGGATTGCCTTTTACTTTACTGGATATCTACCTCCTCACTCTCTTCCATCACATCCGCAAAAGTTGTGGCTGCTTTAAAGGATACCACCAGGGGTGAGATTCAGCCGGTTCGGACCGATTCGGACATACCAGTAACTTTGATGATCAGCTGGGAGTGAACCGGTTCGCTCCGGCGATCAGCTAGGCCTGCCCACCTGCCCCTGTGCAGTTTATTTACCTTTATTCTCTCAGGTGATCCTCAAAGCAGAGCAAATTGCCGTGCCTCAGCTGTGTTGTTCACCAGAAGTAACGCGGAAGTTTAGTTTTGTCAAAAATGTGTGAGCGTGTGAAACAGAGGTGGTGTTGTGCCTCGCTCGCCCTCCTCGCCGCAGCCGGGCCCCTCTCATCTCCTGCCAGACACTGATAGTACAGGAGAATGTCCTGGCATGCCTCCAGCCCCCAGCCCTGGCACCATGCCCAGACAAACCGAACAAACAAACCTCCCTCCAATAGCATGTGCGCCTGAAACCAGCCACGAGCTGGGATTACCAATAGCTGGAGACGAAACGATGCAATGGATAGATCCTCGCTTCCGGAGAATGGAGAGGTGACGTCAGCAAAAGGAAGGGAGGGGCAGGCCTGGATAAGTGCTGAGTCATGGAGCCACACCCCATGGCCTATATAAAGGATCTGCTTTCTGGCATTCTCTGAGTCAGGCAAAGTCTAATCTGGATTGCTGATGTCACACCTTGGATTCCTGCCTGCCCTGAGGACTCTGATAGGACTTTGGCAGAGCTGCAGAGGCACGCTTGATACGGACTTCCCCGACCCGGCTGTCAGAGGAGGAGTGGGACGCGACAGGTGGGTTTCAACAGGTTCTGACCAGTTCTGGAGAACCAATAATGGAAATTTCGAGTAGTTTGGAGAACTGGTAAATACCACTTCTGACTGACCCCGCCCGCATCTACTGTCTGCCTCCTGAGTCCCAGCTGATCGGGAGGGAATGTAGATTTTGCAGTATCCTTCCTCTGCCACGCCCACCAAGCCATGCCATGCCCACCAAGCCACGCCCACAGAACCGGTAGTAAACAAAATTGAAACCCACCACTGGTGTGAAACACGTGATCACCGAACTGGTTGTTAAACCAGCAGGATCCCACCACCACCGGGTACCACGCCGTTCCTATGTTCATATCCAGGGTGCTTCAAGGCATCTTTCAACCCATTTATTTCCAAAGCATTGTGCAACTCTAGCAAATCTAAGTACGAGAAAGGGCGAAAGGTCAGCTTCCATTTCTGATACTGAGTGGTTTGGACACCACAGAGAAGACCCTACGGAGAGAGGCAATATGTTCTGACTTGCAAAGCAGATGAAGATAAATTGCGTCCTGCAGGGCAATGTCATATACACACCCACTCTCCCTGGGTGATAGAAAACAGCATTTGGTAGCCACCGAGCCATTAATATCAGGTCCCGGGCACCATTTCTTTCAAAATTT
The DNA here is from genome assembly GCF_028640845.1 of Ahaetulla prasina. Lineage (NCBI taxonomy): Eukaryota > Metazoa > Chordata > Lepidosauria > Squamata > Colubridae > Ahaetulla > Ahaetulla prasina. Next base: position 84,367,632 of record NC_080546.1, on the reverse strand, counting down.
CACATTAAGTAAAATAAAAAAAATACAGTGCATGGAGACACGAGAGAAGTGAATGGAAGAAAAACACTTTACCATGTGAAGGTGCTTCCTCTCTCTATATGGAAGCCGTACGGGTCTGGATGGGGAGGAACAGGCTCAAACTTAATCCCTCCAAGACGGAGTGGCTGTGGATGCCGGCACCTCGGTACAGTCAGCTGCACATGCGGCTGTCCGTCGGGGGTGAATCATTGGCCCCGATGGAGAAGGTACGCAACTTGGGCGTGCTCCTGGATGGTCGGTTGTCCTTTGAAGACCATTTGGCGACCGTCTCCAGGAGAGCATTTTATCAGGTTCGCCTGATCCGCCAGTTGCGTCCCTTCCTGGACCGGGATGCCTTATGCACAGTCACTCATGCTCTCGTTACCTCTCGCCTGGACTACTGCAATGCTCTCTACATGGGGCTCCCCTTGAAGAGCACCCGGAGACTTCAGCTAGTTCAGAACGCGGCTGCGCGGGTTATCGAGGGAGCGCCTCGGAGCTCCCACATAACACCTATCCTGCGCAGACTGCACTGGCTACCTGTTGTTTTCCGGGTGCGCTTCAAGGTATTGGTTACCACCTTTAAAGCGCTCCATGGCTTAGGACCGGGCTATCTACGGGACCGCCTACTGCCGGCTTCTATCTCCCATCGTCCGGTACGCTCCCCCAGAGGAGGACCCCTCAGGGTGCCCTCCGCCAAACAGTGTCGACTGGCGGCCCCAGGGGAGGGCCTTCTCTGTGGGAGCTCCGACCCTGTGGAACGAACTTCCCCTCGGACTTCGACAATTACCTGACCTTAGGACCTTTCGCCGCGAACTTAAAACTTATTTATTTCGTATGGCTGGACTAGCCTGATTTTTATTTTTATTGGATGGGTTTTTAAAATTTTGTTATTTTACGGGGGAGTACGTTTTTTAACATTTTTGGGCATTTGAATTAGTTTTTTAAGGGATGTTTTTAATTACTGTGTGTATTTATATTTTATCTGCCTGTTCACCGCCCTGAGTCCTTCGGGAGAAGGGCGGTATACAACTTAAAATATTATTATTATTATTATTATATAAAAGGGGAATTGGGGACCCCTTCTCTACTTTAATCCTTCTTTCTCTTTTTGCACAAACAGCGGAAGAATCATTTTACAATCTGCCAGCTCTAAAATGTAGCAGTTGTAGGCAGTCCTTGACTTACGACCGCAATCGAGCCCAACATTTCTGTTGCTAAGCGAGACAGTTGTTAAGTGAGTTTTGCCCCCTTTTTTACGACCTTCCTTGAGCCAGTTGTTAAGGGAGTCACTGCAGTTGTAAAATCAGTAACAGGGCCGTTCAGCGAATCTGGCTCCCTTGTTGACTTGTTCTCGTCAGAAGGTCACAAAAGGGAATCACGTGATCCCGGGACCCTGCCACCATCATAACTGTGAGTCAGTTGCCAAGCATCTGAATTTTGATCACGTGACCATGAGGAGGCCGCCACAGTCATAAGCGTGAAAAATGGTCATTGTTCACTTGTTTTTTCAGAGCCGCTGTCAAACTCGGAACGGTATAAGCAATGGTGGGATTCAAATAATTTAACAACCATTTCCCTGCCTTAATGACCGGCTGGGTGGGCGTGGCCATGGTGGGCATGGCCAGGGCGTGGCCAGGGCGTGGCCAGGGCGTGTGACAGGCAGCACTCGGCCTCCTGAACCCCCCCTGGGAGCAAAACAGGCCATGGGTGACATGCCGCACCCCCCCCGGTGCCCGTTTGGGGCCTAGTAGGCCTTCCTGCAGCCTCCTGGGAGCAAAAACGGGGCACAGGGGGGTGCCCCCCCGCACCACATTTTGGGCCTAGTAGGCATCCCTGCACTTGCCTGAGAGCCAAAATGGGGTGCATGGGGATCCTGTAAGGGGTGGGGAGGGGCGAGCCAGCAATTTAACTACCGGTTCACACGAACCGGCTGAATCCCACCACTGGCTCTAAGTCAAGGACTCCCTATATTTCACTAAAATTCCTTACCTGCATTTGCTGTGGGGCTGTGTTTGTGTTCTAAAATGAGGAATAGTCCCCACGAAGGAAGGAAGCTTTGCTATTCATTTTACCATATCAAAAGGCATTATTTTTCATAGAATGACAATCCCAACTATAATCATTTCATATCTGTTTCGGGTTTTTCTTCCCTTCCAACAGAAAACGTGGAAAAAAAAAACACCACTCAATAACCACTCTTTCTTCTCAGAGCTATTTGCTCTGCTTTAGTTCTCTAGTCAGTTAGGTGTAGTAGATATTCAATATTTTATCTGAGAAAGATGGGCTCCTGATTAATGAAATGTAGCCTAGCTATCGGGATTGTTTCCTTGTTCCTTCCCTCAGCTTCTTCTCTCCAAGGTATATAACCTTGCTCCATTTGTCTCAAATAAGAAGTGGGGGGGGGAACCAAAAAAAAATAAAATAGAATTTCATCGTGAAGTATTTATCAAAACTGAAGGCTAAAGGGAGGGGGGAACCCACCTTTGTATTTATTTTTTGAAATATGTCTACATAAAATCATTCCAATAGGCTGCAGAGGATGAGGAAAAAAATACATATTATGAGGCAAGATTAACAACACTCTCAGAGAAGTACCTAGACTACTTTCTTTCATCTTGTCATCATTAAAAATACTGTAACTTTAAGGACATACGGCTGAGATTTTATTTTTTAAATTTTCCTTTTTACTTCTAATGCCTCAGCTTGGACCCTCAGCGTGGCCTTGCGCTTTGGCAAAAGAGTAGAATAATAATAAAGAAGGTATTCTTGCTCTTTGTTCTTTGTGCTATGCTATTCCACCATGAATATATATAGCATATATATAGAATATAAGTATATGTGAGTGTGTTTGTGTGTGTGTGTACACACACACATACACAAATGGCTATCTAGAACACAGCACATCAGATACAACAATAACTGTAAAGAATAAGAAAATAGATAGATAGATAGATAGATAGATAGATAGATAGATAGATAGATAGATAGATAGATAGATAGATAGATAGATAGATAGATAAATAGATAGAGATGGATGGATGGATGGATGGATGGATGGATGGATGGATGGATGGATGGATGATAGATGAGATAGATGACAGACAGACAGATAGATAGATATGATAGATAGATAGATAGATAGATAGATAGATAGATAGATAGATAGATAGATAGATAGATAGATAGATAGATAGATAGATATGGATGGATGGATGGATGGATGGATGATAGATGAGATAGATGACAGACAGACAGACAGATAGATAGATAGATAGATAGATAGATAGATAGATAGATAGATAGATAGATAGATAGATAGATAGATAGATAGATAGATAGATAGATAGATAGATAGATAGATAGATATGGATGGATGGATGGATGGATGGATGGATGATAGATGAGATAGATGACAGACAGACAGACAGACAGACAGATAGATAGATAGATAGATAGATAGATAGATAGATAGATAGATAGATAGGGATGGATGGATGGATGGATGGATGGATGGATGGATAGATGATAGATGAGATAGATGACAGACAGACAGACAGACAGACAGACAGACAGACAGACAGACAGATATGATGATAGATAGATAGATAGATAGATAGATAGATAGATAGATAGATAGATAGATAGATAGATAGATAGATAGATAGATAGATAGATATGGATGGATGGATGGATGGATGGATGGATGGATGATAGATGAGATAGATGACAGACAGACAGACAGACAGATAGATAGATAGATAGATAGATAGATAGATAGATAGATATGGATGGATGGATGGATGGATGGATGGATGGATAGATGATAGATGAGATAGATGACAGACAGACAGACAGACAGATATGATAGATAGATAGATAGATAGATAGATAGATAGATAGATAGATAGATAGATAGATAGATAGATAGAGATGGATGGATGGATGGATGGATGGATGGATGGATGGATGGATGGATGGATGGATGATAGATGAGATAGATGACAGACAGACAGACAGACAGACAGATAGATAGATAGATAGATAGATATAATAGACAAATAGATAATAGATAGGTAGGTGGGTGAGTAGGCAGAAAAAGAGATGATAGACAAATAGATAATAGGTAGGCAGAAAGGTAATTGATAGATAGATTAGATAGATAGATGTTAGATTGTGTGTGTGTGTGTGTGTGTGTGTGTGTGTGTGTGTGTGTGTGAGAGAGAGAGAGAGAGAGAGAGCGCAATCAGAATGTAAAAGCTCCTGTAAAGTAACCCCTATAACTACTGATGCATTAGGAAGAACATCAAATGGTCTTTTATTATATCTCAGGCTGTTATTTGAACTATTTGCTTGTATTAACTATTTACAGTATATGCTACCTATCTCACAGCAGTGACTCCTGGACAGCATACAATTTAAACAATCCATCTAATAAATGTCTGAGGTTTCCTGGCATGAATGTGAATTTCCAAAGAACAGAGTAAAGACAGTGGTTCCTTTTTATCTGTTTTTTTTATCTATTGCATTATTTTTTCAATGAACAGGAAACATAATAGCTGTTAGGAGGGTGCATCATTTTTACCAGCAGTGCATAGTCATTCTCAATTGACTCATAGCGTTCGCAGATTATTCCTGCATAAAAACAGATGCTTCGAAATTTGCTGCTAAATTCAGCAACAATCCTGGAGGACAGTGAAATTTCTATGAACCTGAATTGATCCTTAAACGTTGTATAAGGTTCCCCCCTCTCTCCCGTCGTATTATTGGCACTTAGACATCGTCCTTGATTTATGGACCGTAATTGAGCAAATTTCTGTGGTTCGGTGAGCCATTTGTTAAGTGAGATTTGGCCCATTTTGCGACCTTTCTTGCCACGGTTGTTAAGTGAATCTGGCTTCCCCCATTGACTTGGCTTCTCAGACAAGGGGGGGTCTCAAAAGGGGAGTACACGATCCTGAATATGAACTGTTTTGCCAAGCATCTGAATTTCGATCACGCAGCCATGGGGATGCTGCAAAGGTCGTAACTGTGAAAAAAACGGTCATAAGTCATATTTTTTCAGTGCTGTTGTAACTTGGAACGGTCACTAAATGAACTGTGGTAATTTGAAGACTACCTGTGTACAATGGTAGATTGAGATCAACTAAGAATTGATATCAAACCTTGATTAAAAGGTAAAGGTAAAGGTTCCCCTCACACATATGTGCTAGTCGTTCCCGACTCTAGGGGGCGGTGCTCATCTCTGTTTCAAAGCCAAAGAGCCAGCGCTGTCTGAAGATGTCTCTGTGGTCATGTAGCCGGCGTGACTAAATGCCAAAGGTGCACGGAACGCTGTTACCTTCCCACCAAAGGCAGTCCCTATTTTTCTACTTGCATTTTTTACTTGCTTTCGAACTGCTAGGTTGGCAGAAGCTGGGACAAGTAATGGGAGCTCACCCCATTATGCGGCACTAGGGATTCGAACCGCTGAACTGCCAACTTTTCAATCAACAAGCTCAGCGTCTTACCCACAAAGCCACTCTTAAACCTTGATTAGGAAAAATATTTAGTTCCTGTGGGACAGGCAGGGATGAAAATGTTTTGCTGTGAGTCCTGCCTTATATGCTACAATAGGGATATCAAACTCAAGGCCCCGAAGCCAGATCTGGCCTATGAGGTGCTTAGATCCAGCCTGCGACGCTGCCCAGGAAACAGTAAAGGACTGGCCTGTGGTGCCTCCGCTAGCAAAAGCAGAGATTGGGAGCAGGTGGGGTATTTACTTACCTTCGCTATCGGTTCACAAATGTTAACGTGTGTGTACTCACTTCGCTTGCATGTTCCCCCGCCGCGCATGGGCAGAGCCTTCTGCGCAGGTGCAGATCGTCAAAAATGGGACGTGATGATGTCTGGGCAGGTGGGCGGAGCCTCCTGCAGCCACTGCTACCGGTTCGCCTGAACCGGATAGAACAGGCTGAATACCACTACTGCTCGGGAGGGCCACAGGCAGCCCTCCTGAGCTCTGTTTTTGCTGGCAGAAGGTTGCAGGAGGCCACCGCAGCCAAAAACGGAGCTCAGGAGCCCGTTTTTGCTGGGGGAGCGCTCGGGCCATCACACGAGTGATGTCAAGCTGGCCATGCCCACCCTGGCCATGCCCACTCCTCCCCCAGGGTCAAACACAACCCTGATACGGCCCTCAATGAAATTGATTTTGACCACCCCCCACCCCCTGTGCTACAAGGATACCCATGATTCTCAAAAAAACAAAAAACGAAAACGAAAGCCACCCATACTGCCATGTTGCATGCCTGTATATCATTCTGTTCTCTCATCAGCTATGATGTCTCTGAATGTCTGGCTCGGGCCTCTTGTGGCTCAACAGGCTAATGCAGTCTGTTATTAACACACAGCTGCCTGCAATTACAATTACTGCAGTTCGAGTCCCACCAGGCCCAAGGTTGACTCAGCCTTCCATCCTTTATAAGGTAGGTAAAATGAGGACCCAGATTGTTGGGGGGCAATACAAGTTGACTTTGTATATAAATATACAAATGGATGAGACTATTGCCTAACACAATGTAAGCCGCCCTGAGTCTTCGGAGAAGGGCGGGATATAAATTCATATATAAAGTACAGAACAAATCATCCCAAAGACCATGTTGCTCTACGGAGCAGGGTTATTTCCTGTTCAGATTAAGCCCTATTGTCTCACCAAGATCTTTTAGAAGAGGGAACTTTGTAGTTCTGCCTAACTGTATTTATTTAATTTTTTTAATTTAATTTAATTTAATTTTCCCCCCACCATTATTATGAGAAACTCAAGGCAGCAAACACAGCTAACAGCAATAGCACTTAGACTTAGATACCGCTTCACAGTGCTTAACAGCCTTCTCTAAGCTGTTTACAGAGTCAGCCTTTTGCCCCTAACAACTGTTAAGATGAAGATGAGCATAGGGGTAAAATGCTAGATGGTCTAGGGCAGCGGTTCTCAACCTGTGGGTCGGGACCCCGTTGGGGGTCGAATGACAATTTGCCAGGGGTTGCCTAAGACCATCGAAAATATGGGAAGTATACTTGCGAGTCGAAGAATCGCGCTCCAATGGTTGACTCCACAAGCCAGTTGCAGGCTCTTCAAATCGCTAGCCGAATTCGGTTTCAGGCGCAATGAATTAAAAAAGAAATATTTGCTCTGATGTCTCCTTCTTAAGCCAGCTGCAATCACTCCCAATCGCTAGCCTAATCTGGCTTCAGGCGCGATCAACTTAATAGGGGAGGAGTCTCCGCTTTAATGCCTCCGTCCTCAAGGCAATCACAAGCAGTTCAGATCGCTAGCCAATACGGCTTCAGGTGCGATAAATTCAAAACAAAAATAATTTTACGGTTGGGGTCGGCACATCGTGGGGAATTGTATTAAAGAGGTCACAGCACTATAAAGGTTGAGAACCACTGGTCTAGGGGCATTTGCAGGCCTGTGTGAATTAGCTCCTGCAAGGGAGATAGCACTCCTGGTCATATGGGAAAGAATATTACTGTATTCCTTCAGTATTTCTGTAAACCAAAATCAGAATAGAGCTGGAAGGGACCTTGGAGGTCTTCTAGCCTGGCCTCCTGCTCAAGCAGGAGATTCCTATCCCACTCCAGACAAATGGCTGTCTAGTCTCTTCTTAAACCCCCTGCAGTGATGAAGCACCCTCAACATCCGAAGGCAAGCTGTTCCATTGGTTACTGTATTTTTTTGAAGTATAAGACACACCTTTTCCCCCCACAAAAAAAAAAAGAGGGTGAAAATCTGGGTGCGGCTTATATTCCAAATGTAGCCTCGCCCAGCTTCTCAAACGGAGGTTCAGAGGCTGAAAAAAGCATCAGAAACAAAGCTTCAGAAAAAAAGCCCCCAAACAGAGCTTCAGAAAAAGAGCCTCAGAAACAGAGCTTCAGAGGCTTTTTTTCTAAAATTGTTTCGGAGGCTTTCAGAGGCAGAAAAAAAAGCAAAAAAAAAAAAAAAAAAAAAGCAAGGCACAGAGCTCACAACCGAGGAACCTGTTGCTAAAATTCACCTCTGGGAACAGCTGATTGAGGGTATTCCAATCCACCTGCCAATCAGCTTTTTTCTTATTTTCCTCCCCAAAAACTAAGCCGCGTCTTATACTCCGAAAAATACGGTAAATGTCCTCGCCTCACTGTTCAAAATTTTCTCCTTAATTTCAGGTTGCTTCTCTCCTTGATTACTTCCCCTCCATTGTTTCTTGTCCTGCTTTCTAGTGCTTTGGAAAATAAATTGCACCCCCTCCTCTTTGTGGCAGCCTCACAAATACTGGAATACTGCTATCATGTACCCCACCCCCAAACTAGTCCTTCTTTTCTCTAGACTAGTCAAACCCAAATCCTGCAACTGTTCTTCATACGTTTTAGCCTCCAGTCCTTTAATCATCTTTGTATTTCTTTTTTCCCCCAGCTGGAGCACTCATCAGTCTTCTGGACAAAGAGGTTGCGGGTCAAAGCATGACGTTTCCCCTTTTCAACTCTTAAAAGGTCTAGAGGCAGAAAACCTATTTCTCTGCCCAGCTCACCCTTCGCTGAATCTTCACTGTCTTTCCTCCGTGCCGACGCTCATCCTGTCTTCTCGCATTACGAGACGCTTCTTAAAGAGAATAGCTTTCTGATGGAATTTTCTGACTGGAGCCCGAGGGTTGGGATTGAAGCGTCCCCTCCGCGCCATCCATTTCCTTTTCAGACCTCCAAGATGTCCTTACATGGTAGAGTAAGCAATATTTGGTATCTTCGAGAAACATAGCTGTGAGTTTTTCTCCTGCTGTCTAGAGCAACGGCACACATGCAACTAGCATCTAGTACCCTTCATTTTTTAAAAAATAAAATAAAATAAAATAAAATAAGCTAGAGGCATCTCTGGACATTTCGTTCCCTTCAACCTTTCATCTCACATGAATTCAATGATTTAGAACGAACCCGTTCTTCTGCCCTTGCGTTACACCGAGGAAGGAATCCGATGAAGTAACTCTCACTGAGTTACAGCACATTAGTCATGTAATCTACTGACTTGGAAGGACTCTTCGTGGCTCCAGGCCTGAGGGGAATTCTTTTCTTTTCTTTTCTTTTCTTTTCTTTTCTTTCCTTTCCTTCTCTTCCCTTTCCTTCCTTCCTTCCTTCCTTCCTTCCTTTCCTTCCCTTCCTTCCTTCCTTCCTTCCTTCCTCTCTCTTTCTTTCTTTCCTTCCTTCCTTCCTTCCTTCCTTCCTTCCTTCCTTCCCTTCCCTTCCCTTCCCTTCCCTTCCCTTCCTTTCTTCCTTCCTTCCTTTCTCTTTCCTTCCTTCCTTCCTTCCTTCCTTCCCTTCCCTTCCCTTCCTTCCTTCCTTCCTTCCTTCCTTTCCTTCCCTTCCCTTCCCTTCCTTCCTTCCTTCCTTCCTTCCTTCCTTCCTTCCTTCCTTCCTTCCTCTCTCTTTCTTTCTTTCCTTCCTTCCTTCCTTCCTTCCTTCCTTCCTTCCTTCCCTTCCCTTCCCTTCCCTTCCTTTCTTCCTTCCTTCCTTCCTTCCTTCCTTCCTTCCTTCCTTCCTTCCTTCCTTCCTTCCTTCCTTCCTTCCTTTCTCTTTCTTTCTTTCCTTTCCTTTCCTTTCCTTTCCTTTCCTTCCCCCCCCAAGTGCTAATTTTAAAATAGTTTATTCAAACAGGTACGGACACACCTTTTAATTGCTTTGCTTCAGCATTAAGCTCAGAGAGAGACTAAAAAAAAAAGGAAAAAAAAGAAAACTAAAGACCCTTCCTTCGTGTGGGATTAAACACACACACACACCCCACGCACTGTGCTTTGCATCTTGTGGTATTTGAGGACATGATTAACATATCAGAAGTGCCTCAGAAAGAATTGGAATTAATTACAGTACAAAAGAGAGCTTAGATTTATGCAAATGAGCATGGTGCAAGAGTAGATGAATCCCTAATTGGCTGTTTAAAATACGAGCAAAACACACACACACACACACACACACACAAGCTTCGTTTGCAGGCGAATGCTAATAATAATTGCAAAATATTATTTTGCAAGAATTAAAAGCCTTCGAAGAGAGAGAAAAAAATTGTTCTCCAACAACTGCCCCACACAATGCTAATGACATGCTGGCTATGTCAGATGGCTACCTAAAGGGTCAGCAATTGCCATACCATTTTCCAGTGTGTAAGAGGAGTGAAAGAAAAACAACTATTTTATGGACAAACACCAAATTTGTTACTTTTTCAGAGAATCCATGATTCTCTACGAAGAGCAAATGCCTTAGGTGGGCTGTCTTATCGGACAGATTAGATGTCCTATAATGTGCTAATTGCTAATGTGTTAACAGTTCTACAGAGGAATTATTGAGTCTGTCACCTGCACCTCTATAACTGTCTGGTTCGGTTCTGCAACCCAACAAAACAGACACAGACTTCAGAGGATAATTAGAACTGCAGAAAAACAACAACTGGATGTCTTTGCGCTAGTTCAGGCGTCTGCAACCTGTGGCTCCGGAGCCACATGCGGCTCTTTCGTCCCTCTGTTGTGGCTCCCTGTCGGCTGATCCATCCCTTGCCCTCCCCTTGCAGTCACTCCTCGCCTGGCTTGGGAAGGTAAGGGTGATGGTGGGGGATGGAGATCAAGGTTCGCACAGCACCAACAAGGGCTGGAAGAAGCACCTGCGAGATATGGCAAGGGGTGCTTTGCTCCCGCTCTGGAATATGGAGCGAGTCTCCATCGCCCACCATCGCCCTTACCTTCTCAGGCCAGGCGAGGAGTGACTGGGAGGGGAGGGCAAGGGATGGATCAGCCGACAGGGAGCCACAGCAGGTGGACGAAAGAACCTCACGCGGCTCCGGAGCCATAGGTTGCAGACACCTACGTCTGCATAGGGGTGGGGCCAGCCAGTGGTGGGTTCAGCCGACAGGGAGCCTCAGCAAGGGGATGAAAGAGCTTCATTTATCTGGAAACCTGAAATGACTCTTGATTTAAATATTGCAAAAACCATCCAAAGAAGAAGAAAGAACAACATCAGCCAAAAAAAAAACCAAAAAAACACACCAACCCTCGCAGTGATGGGCTTAATTTTTTTTATTACTGGTTCTGTGGGTGTGGCTTGGTGGGTGTGGCTTGGTGGGCACAGCAGGGGAAGGATACTGTAAAATCTCCATTCCTTCCCCACTCCAGGGGAAGATTATTGCAAAATCCCCATTCCCTCCCAATCAGCTAGGACTCGGGAGGCAGAGAATAGATGGGGGCGGGGCCAGTCAGAATTTTTACTACCGGTTCTCCAAACTACTCAAAATTTCCACTACCGGTTCTCCAGAACTGGTCAGAACCTGCTGAAACCCACCTTTGAACCCTCGCCTGTTTTTGGAAATGGTTCAAGAGGGAACACAGACACACACACATATGAGAGAGAGAGAGAGAGAGAGAGAGAGAGAGAGAGAGAGAGAGAGAGAGAGAGAAGGAGATGAGAGAGTGAGGGACAGAGACATAGAGAGACAGAAAGAGAGAGAAAGAGAGAGAAAGAGATACCTGTTTCCCACAGAAAACACCAGGAGCCACAAAACCTGGGTAAACGTGGGTGGGGGAGGGTGGTCATGTGACTGGGTGGGAGGGAGTGATGTTGACTTGGCCACACCCACCCAGGTTTTGTGACTCCCGGTGTTTTCTTTTCTGTGGGAAACGGGTCCAAATGGCTCTTTGAGTGTTTTAAGGTTGCAGACCCCTGGGCTAGTTGGTCCCTCTCTGTGTGGCCTAACAAGAAGGAGGCAAAGTCAAAAAGCTTTAGAAATATGTTGCCAGCAGAACTGCATGGACTTAGCTACAGCTCTTGAAGGGACAGACAATTAAGCGGACTGTATTGCCTCTACTGATAGTTCATTGATTGACTGATTATCTGCCATCAGGTTGTTTGGACTCTTAGCAACCACACAGATAAATTGTGTCCATTTTGAGTAGACAGTTCACAGCAATGAAATAATATGGAAGCTGTATAGGATGTACTTCACCATATCTGTACAATGGACATTGACGTCAGCCGCACTAAGTAGACTGGACCAGAAAATCAATTCCGTCAAATCCAGGCTAAAAATATTTTTATTGAGATTGGCCAAAACAAGAGCGTAAGCAACAGATATCTCTGTCAAGGTCATTTTCCTTACTCCCCCAAAAAACAAATATACTTGTTGGAATTCTTAGTTTTCTACTACTGTATATCTTACTAATCAGAGCTTAAAGAGTCTTGTTCCTTGGTTGCTAGCTTCCAGTCCTGATTAGTGATAGGGCATCCTGGCAGCTCAGTGAATTGTAAAAATACAGTTGCAATTTCCCGTTGACCAGAAGTTCAGATTGAGTGCTAAATTCTAGTTGCAAAGAACACTTGCAACTCCACTAAGAAAGTAGGATGACTTAATGTGTGGTGTTTGTGTCAAAACACAATGGGTTTACAACACCTGAAGCATTAGTTCTGAAGTTTAATTCCAAAGGAGGAGGAGGGGGGAGGAAAAGGAAAAGGAGGAGGAGGAGGAGGAGGGGGCGGGGGAGGAGGAGGAGGAGGAGGAGGAGGAGGAGGAGGAGAAGAAGAAGAAGAAGAAGAGGAGGAGGAGGAGGAGGAGAAGAAAAGAGGAAGAGGAAGAGGAAGAGGAGGAGGAGGAGGAGAAGAAGAAGAGGAGGAGGGGGAGAAGGAGGAGGAGGAGAAGAAGAGGAGGAGGAGGGGGAGGAGGAGGAGGAGGAGGAGGAAGAGGAGGAGAAGAAGAAGAGGAAGAAGAGGAAGAGGAGGAGGAGGAGGAGGAGGAGGAGGAGGAGGAGGAGGAGGAGGAGGAGGAGGAGGAGGAGGAGGAGGAGGAGGCAATAGTAACAACAACCCAAAGAAGCTAAGCTAACTGGTGAATTAACCTGGCTAGAAGCTTTTGACTGCAAGCATTTTAAACTCTGGATTTGAGTTCATGTGTGTTCAACTAGGCAGTTAATGTTTTTAGAATTGTCTTCTCTGGCTCTCAACACAAGGTCACTGTCTCTAAAGCTTCCGCAGCAGGATGGACACAATATGGCTCCTTCATGCTGGGAACAGATGCTCCTGCCAAGCCCTACCCAACCTGACCAGCATGGGAAGGTGACTGTTTTCTTTGATTTCACAAATGTTCAAATTTATATATCCAGGCTCATGTGCTGACAATATGCAACGAGGAGAAAAATGACCTAGTATCCTAAGGTTTATGTCCGTTGGAAATCTCTCAATATTCTCAGCATACAGCTAATTTCCTTTTGCAATGGGTTCTTTTTGCAATGGTTCACCCAGCACCCAAAGTTTAGGGCAACTTTAAAAAAATGCCTTCCCATCTGAAACTGGGAACATTTGCTTTACAAATGGGGCAAAACATTCTCCTTAGAAATGATGGTGACGTTGTGGTCCACCAGCATCCAACGGAGCTAGCAGTGGAGTTGGGCAGTGAGGAGGCTGGGGAGGACAATGGGCCAGACCTGGACTCTGGGGAAGACCCGGACAAGGGCTCTGCATCAGAAGAAGAGATGGGGCCAGGGCCATCTGGGAGCAATGCACGGACTCCAGAGGTGGACAGCAGAGAGGCAAAGGAACAGGAGGAGCCTGTTCCTAGTGCATGCATGCGAAGAGCTGCCAGAAGGCAAGAGCAGCTAAAGCAAAAAGGACAACTCAGGAGTAAGGCCAGGAGATAATTGGCCCCTCCCATGAGGCTTAAAAGAGCAGCAACAGCTGTTGGTCCCTTTGTAGGAAACCAACATTTCTAGAATTGTTTCTAACTGGTGTCTCTTGTTTCTGAACTTTGTGGGGCTTTGCCACGAAAAGCCTTTAGCAGGGTGCCAAAGAGGACAAAGGTTTGTGATAAGGCTTAAGGACTTTTTCTGAAGGATTTGCTTTGGACTTTAATTTGGACTAAGCTGAAAATGAAGTAATTCTCAGCTGTTCTAATAAAATATGTTTGTTTAGGACTGATTGTGTCTGGTAATAACTACTTGGGCCTAGGTCACAACAGGTGAAGCCGTTAGACTTCTTGCTTAAAACGAAGCTGTAACCAAGGAGTTACTTAAGCATTCAGGCAGGCCTTGAACAGACTGTGTCTCCTTCCCACAGCAGAGGATTGTTGAGCAGCCTACAGCATTAAGGTTTGATTTTTCTGTCGGCAGGTTGGAAAACAGCAGCCTGAGTAATGAGTAGTGACTGAAATCTGACAAGCAGAAACCAGAGCAAGCTCCTTAAGTGGTTTCAGACAGAAGCAGCCTGAACGAAAGGGGTAGAAAAAATGCAAGGTAACATGACCCTCACGATCAGGGCAGACATCAAGCTATTCTCCAAAAATGCTATTGAGACAAGCCTTATGGAGCCAACTTATGCCACTGGTTGTTTTTTTTTTTATTGTTTTAAATTGTTCTCGGCGTTCTTCTAAATTTGGTGTTCCATCTGTGAACTACTTTCCACAAGATGAAACAAACCCCCTTGTTTGCAATACAATAGGCAGTTCCTTTGAACTCTGGTGCTGGAGAAGACTGATGCAAGGCGATCAAACCGGTCAGTCCTAGAGGAGATCAGCCCTGACTGCTCTTTAGAAAGCCAGATCCTGAAGATGAAACTGAAACACTTTGGCCACCTAATGAGAAGGAAGGATTCACTGGAGAAGAACCTAATGCTGGGAAAGATTGAGGGAAAAAGAAGAAGGGGATGACAGAGAACGAGGTGGCTGGATGGAGTCACTGAAGCAATAGGCATGAGCTTAAATGGATTCCAGAGGATGGTAGAGGACAGGAAGGCCTGGAGGAAAGTTGTCCATAGGGTCGCGATGGGTCGGACACAACATTGCAACTAACAACAACAAGCAGTTCCTGAATTTGCCAAGCCACTGATGGTCTGTGGTGCAACTGGTGTGTGTTCATCTCACTCAAAATTATTTATGTCCCTGACTTAAGTCTCATATCAGGTGTGAAATCCAGCAGTTTCTGACAGGTTCTGGAGAACCGGAAGTGGAAATTTTGAGTAGTTCGGAGAACTGACAAATACCACCTCTGGCTGGCCCCAGTGTAGGATGGGGAATGGAGATTTTGCAGTATCCTTCCCCTGCCACACCCACCACGCCACACCATGCCCACCAAGCCATGACCACAGAACCGGTAGTAAAAAAAAATTATGGATTTGACCGCTGCCTCATATAGTAAGTTTCCTTCTAAACCTACCATATTTCTACTCCCCCTTCTCATCACAATAATCTTCACCCAAAAAGATTGGAGCAATGAAGGTAAGAGGCCATTATATAATGGAATGTGTGCAGGAGTGAAATGCTCCTGGTTCAGACCAGATCGCCTGATCCGGTAGTGATGGCGGCAGGTGGTTCGGAGAACCAGTAGCAAAAATCCCTGCCCCCCCCAATGCCCCGCTGAGCCGCACAATCATCAGAGGTTGGGTTTTTTTTTACTTTTAAAAGCATTTTTTCCTTCGGCCAAAAAAATGCTTTTAAAAGTAATAAAAAAACCTCTGATGATCACGTGGCTTAGCTGGGATCGTCAGAACCTTTTAAAAGCATTTCAAGTTCAGCCCCTTCCATTCTTCCAGCAATGGACATTCTGGGACTGGGAGGTGGGTGAGGCAGGAAGTTGTTTGGCTTGAGTTGACTACCTATATAAACAGAATGGTAGTGGTTTTCACTTACCTTCACTACCAGTTTGGGACTGTGCTCGTGCGTGGCGATTCTGTGCATGTGCAGAACCTTCTGCGCATGCGCAGAGCACCCATGGTGATGTCCAGGCGACTGAGTGGAGCCTTCCGATGCTGCCGCTAGCGGTTCGCCTGAACCAGGGCCAACCGGTAGAAACCCACCACTGAAACAGACCTATACAATCCGTACAGGAGATTTCAGCACGCAACTCCAGTTCACGACAACAATCCATATCAGCGGTTTTCCATAATTCCTTCTGTGCACCAGCTTGGGAAAAATCTGACTAATTGTTAAAACCAATTGTATAATGAGAAGAGAAGAGAAGAGAAGACAATAGAATAGAATAGAAGAAATGAAACATAAAATAGCTGAGTAAAAGATAATCTACAAGTTGAATCCCTTTCAATCTTTCAGCAATGGACATTCTTGGACAGGAGTAGAGAACTAGTTTGGGTTGAGTTGAATATGTTGTGGTCCGCCAGCAGCCTGCAGACCTGGCAGAGGAGTCAGACAGTGAGGAGGCTGGGGAGGACAATGGGCCAGTCCTGGAGTCAGGGGAAAGCCCAGACGAGGGCTCTGTGTCAGAGGCAGAAATGGGACCAGGGCCATCTGGAAGAGATGCATGGACTCCGGAGCCTCCTGAGGCAGACAGCAGAGAGGCAGAGGAACAGGAGGAGCCTGTTCCTAGTGCACGCATGAGAAGAGCGGCCAGAAGGCAAGAGCTGCTGAAGCAAAAAGGATGACTTGGGAGTAAGGCCAGAAGATGATTGGCCACTCTCATCAGTCTTAAAAGATCAGCAATGAGCTGCTGGGTTCTTTGTGGAGAAGCAACATTGATTCCATTGCTTCTTGTCAGCGTCTCTTGAACTTTGTGGGGGGGTTTTGCCAAGAAAACCCTTTGGCAGGCTGCCAAAGACAACAAAGGTTGGTGATAAGGCCAAAGGACTGTTTATGAAGAATTTGTTTTGGACTAAGCTAAGGATGAATTAATTCTCAGCTGTTCTAATAAAATAAGTTCACTCAGGACTGAATTGTGGGCCTCGGTCACAACAGAATATCTATATGAACAGACATATACAATCCTGATTTCAGCACAATTTCAGCACAAGTTGTCACGCAACCCCAGTTTAAATGGACTGCTTGAAAGAGGATGAGATAAAAGGACAGACTTATGCAGAGCTATTAGGTCTTAAAGCCAAATGAAAGATCTATGTCCTGGGCAGTATATTGTGCAGTAAGAATGGAGGGAAAGCTCACGAGCTTCTCAAAAGTACCCGGCAGATTACATTTAGAATTAAATTGCCCTTGGGTCTGATTCAGAAAAGCAGTTCTATAATCTTACAGTCTTCCCTGATATACTTAGAAACATGACCCAGTTTCAAATCAGGATAACTAAACATGACTTTGTATAGGGGAAAGAGAAGGATGTTTAGCAAATTGTAGCTTGACCTTGCATAACTAGGCCTACAAAAGTAGATGCTCCTATTAAACCACATACACTCAGTGGTGCTCGTTATTTTTTTTTTAAAAAAAAAACAGTCCAGCACCAAGGAACTCATTAAAGTGTGAAATTACAACAGCAGCAACAGCTAAAAAATTTAATAGAAAGATAGTCACAAAGGTGAGATCAATACCAGCAGGTAACCTTCTGTAAGATGTTCGCCTTTTCTCGGGAGTTTGGAAGGAAGGGAGAAAGGAACAGCGTGGGCTTCTGCACTAAAGCAAATTCTGCAGTTCATCATTTTAAATAACCATCAGTCTCGTCTTTCATTAAGAAGCTGAGTGCTTCCATTTGGTTTCGGTTAACATCACTGCTTGGGAGCACAAAGTTAAGACATAACATCACCTCTCACGCCTCTAATGCAACTGGGTTTGAATCGATGCCCAGTTCTACAGCAAATGCCCACAAATCCTGCTCTTCAGTCTTGGGTTGTGACCAGAACAATCTGGAACTGAACACACTCAAAACCGTAAAAATGGCGGTAGATGTTGTGCCTCGCTCGCCCCCCCCCCCAGCCGGGCCCCTCTCATGTCCTGCTGTCTCAGCCAGAGACTGATAGTACAGAAGAATGTCCTGGCATGCCTCCAGCCCCCAGCCCTGGCACCATGCCCGGACAAACCGAACAAACAAACCTCCCTCCAATAGCATGTGCGCCTGAAGCCAGCCACGAGCTGGGATTACCAATAGCTGGAGACAAAACGATGCAATGGATAGATCCACGCTTCCGGAGAATGGAGAGGTGATGTCAGCAAAAGGAAGGGAGGGGCAGGCCTGGATAAGTGCTGAGTCATGGAGCCACACCCCATGGCCTATATAAAGGATCTGCTTTCTGGCATTCTGTGAGTCAGGCAAAGTCTAAACATATCCAAGTCACACCTTGGACTCCTGCCTGCCCTGAGGACTCTGATAGGACTTTGGCAGAGCTGCAGAGGCACGCTTGATACGGACTTCCCCGACCTGGCTGTCAGAGGAGGAGTGGGACACGACAGTAGACTTTAGGAGAAACCTTTCCATACTTCCATCTCTTACTAGATAATACAGTATCAACAGTAGAGACCTTCAAATTTCTAGGTTCTACCATATCGCAAGATCTAAAATGGACAGCTAATATCAAACACGTCATCAAAAAAGCACAACAAAGAATGTTGTTTCTGTGCCAACTCAGAAAGCTCAAACTGCCCAAGGAGCTGCTGATCCAGTTCTACAGAGGAATTATTGAGTCTGTCATCTGCACCTCTATAACTATCTGGTTCGGTTCTGCAACCCAACAAGACAGACACAGACTTCAGAGGATAATTAGAACTGCAGAAAAAACAATGGCTACCAACCTGCCTTCCACTGAGGACCTGTATACCGCACGAGTCAAAAAGAGGGCTGTGAAAATATTTACAGACCCCTTGCAATAAACTGTTTCAACTCCTACCCTCAAAATAATGTTATAGAGCACTGCACACCAGAACAACTAGACACAAGAACAGGTTTTTTTTCCCGAACGCCATCACTCTGCTAAACAAATAATTCCCTCAACACTGTCAAACTATTTATTAAATCTGCACTACTATTAATCTTCTCATTGTTCCGATCACCCATCTCCTTTCACTTATGATTGTATGACTGTAGTTTTGTTGCTTGTATCCTTACGATTTATATTGATGTTGATTGTTTCAATTCAATTTTTTTTACTACTGGTTCTGTGGGCGTGGCTTGGTGGGCATGGTGTGACTTGGTGGGCATAGCAGGAGCCTCTGGTGGTTCAGACTGCTAAGACAGTCTGTTATTAACAGCAGCTGCTTGCAATTACTGCAGGTTCAAGTCCCACCAGGCCCAAGGTTGACTCAGCCTTCCATCTTTTATAAGGTAGGTAAAATGAGGACCCAGATTGTTGGGGGCAATAAGTTGACTTTGTATATAATATACAAATGGATGAAGACTATTGCTTGACATAGTGTAAGCCACCCTGAGTCTTCGGAGAAGGGCGGGATATAAATGCAAATAAAAAAAAAGAGTATAAAGAGAAGGAAATATTTACAGTATTTTATATACAACAGTCATGAGTCAGAATAATCGATAGAAGATAATATTTGTGACTCAGAATTGAACTGTGGGGTCCTTGACACTCTCTGAGCTTGGTGATCTTCTTGCAAATGTTTCATTATCAAATGAAGGTAGCATAGCACTGATGATGTTGCCTAGTTTGGTAATGAGATGCTGTTGTGTCTTGCCCGCCCTCAGAGCAGCCGGGGCCTTCTTATCTGCTCCCGAACACGGAGGAATGTATGCCTCCCGGCCCCAGTCCTGGCTCCATGCCCAGACAAACTGCAGAAGAAGGAGCACCTCCCGGCCCCAGCCCTGACTCCATGCCCAGGCAAACGGAGCAGCTAGACCTCCCCTCCTCCACAGCATGTGAGCCTGAGGAGGGTTTATTACCAACAGCTGATTGGAGTGACCCTCGCATCAGAAGATTGGATAGGCGGAGGCAACAGAAGGAAGGGAGGGGCAGGCCTTAATGAGTGCTGAGTCATGGAGCCACACCCCATGGCCTATATAAAGGATCTGCTTTCTGGCAGTCTCTGAGTCAGGCAAAAGTCGAACTTATCTTGCTGAAGTCACTTACTGGTCTCCTGCCTGCTCTGAGGACTTTGCTAGGACTTTGGGCAGAGCTGCAAATCCTGATTCGGATTTCCCTGACCCGGCCGTCAGCGGAGGAGTGGGACACGACAGATGCCTGCTAGAAAACCATGAAGCAAGGACTCCACAATCAGAATAATAAAAGAAAGCATCGCTAACGATTCAGTGCTTTTCCTTTGCCCAACCCAGCTTGCAAAGCCCTTTGCGTTGAATCTCTAGACAGCAAATTGTTAATTAAAAGAAAGCATGAGAAAATAGGAATTGTCACTCTGCCTCCCAGAGTTTTGGGTCTCCATCGCTGAAGCTTTTGAAAAATAGACTGGACAACCATTTGACCAGGATCAGTGGTGGGATTCAAATACTTTAACAACCGGTTCTCTGCCCTAATGACTGGCTGGGTGGGCGTGGCCATGGTGGGCGTGGCCATGGGGTGTGACAGGCAGCACTTAGCCTCCTGTGCCCCCCTGGGAGCAAAAGCGGGCCATGGGGGGGGCCACACATCACCCCCGCACCCCATTTTGGGCCTAGCAGGTCTCCCTGCACTTACCTGGGAGCCAAAATGGGGGTATGGGGATGCCTAGAAGGGGCGGAGCAGGAAGGGGCGGGGCCAGCCAACAATTTAACAACCGGTTCATCCAAACTAGTCTGAACCGTCTGAATCCCACCACAGACCAGGAAGGTATAAATTCTCCTGCCTTGAACACGGATGGACTAGAAAAACTCCGAGATCTTTTCCAACCTTTATGTTCTCTGAAGGTTAGACAAAAGAAGATATTGCTCCAATTTTGCTTTGGGGTTCGTTTTTTTTTTAAATTTTTTTTTTATTTTTAAATATCTCTGTTTGGGCTTCCCATCACCATAGTCGTCCAAAAAAAATATGCTTTGAAGTAGAACTAGGTTGCACAATTCAAAGGATAATGTTCCAGTGTTTCTACAAAGTCAGTTCAACATCCTATATATATGTGTGTGTGTGTGTGTGTGTGTGTGTGTGTGTGTGTGTGTGTGTGTATGTATGTATGTATGTAGCTCTTGGCATATTCGGGTCTTTTCCTGTGTAAGGTTGAGAGTATCTTGGCGATGTTTCGACGAGGTCTCACTCATCTCAGTCAGATGGTTATCCAACATTTTCTTAAAAAATTCCAGTGAATGCTCCAACTTCTCCAACCTAGAAGGCCTCCAAGGTCCCTTCCAACTCTGTTGTTATGTTATGTTATGTTATCATCTTCAGGCTGGTGCTTTCGGCTTCATGCTTGTGCAAGCAAAGCATGGTTGGAGCTGCCATCTCTACTTCATCCTCACTGTTTGAGGATCCCCACGTGCACTGAGCTTGAGTATATATATATATATATATATATATATATATATATATATATATATATATATATATATATATATATATATATATATATATATATATATATATATATATATATATATATATATATATATATATATATATATATACACTGTATATTGAGTATATATATATATATATATAGGTCTTTGGTTGTTCGGGTTTTCTCCCGTGTAAAATTGGAAGTGTCTTGGCGACGTTTCGACGAAGTCTCATTCGTCATCTTCAGGCTTCAGCTTCGTGCTTCTGGGAGCAATGTGTGATTGCAGCTGTGTCTTCCTTTTTAACTGCTAGTGGGGGTTTGAATTGATTGGGTGGGAGCTTGGCTGTGCTCTGATTGGATGGGGTTTGGGTTTTTTTGTGCTCTGATTGGCTGGGGGTGTGTCCTGTTTGGGTGGGGGCTTGGTTGTGCTCAGATTAGTCTGAGTAACAGGGGGATTTGAGCTGGTGAGTTGCATTGCTGTATATATATATAAAGCAATGCAATATATATATATACTCTATATATATAGTATAAAACACCCAGATTCGTTTTCTCACATTAAGTAGAACTTGTTAGTTACCTGGCAATGTTTTCCCTGATTTTTGCCACTCGGTTTGTATTAAATATTTAAGCTTATGCCTCAAGTTTTGCACATTTTAATGAGTGCCTTGCTGTGTTTTCACTTACACCCACTGCTCTGTACCGTACCATGTACTTTGAAATGGAAGTGGTTAAGGTTTCATTTACTCATATGGCAAAATAATACTTGGGGCCAGACACGAGCACATACAATCAGGAGGGTTATATTCAAATAACAGTGATTATCTGTAATGCCTATATACATAATTTTCAAAGAAATGGGGGAAAAAACTAATATAAAGTTAGGAGAAGAGAAAAAGAACGAGAATTCAAAGAGAAAGCTAAAAAAAAGTGCAAGAATAGGGAAAAAAAACTAAACAGAAAGGATACAAAAAAGTAGCTTCCAATCTTTACAGCAGTTAAAGCTAGAATTATACTCTTACTCTTTTAATACAGCCTCTTAACTGTACGGTGAAAACTTCTTATCTCTAATTGTATGCTGTGGTAGCAGTGCAAGGAATAAATAGCTAAATAAGGTGCATAATAATAGCTAAATAAGGTGCATAACATACAGAAGAGAAAGTCAGGGAAAATCTACCATAGGGTTTCTTTGGAAAGCCATTTTAAGTACTGCCACTGAAATGAGAGAGGAAAAACATACAAACACACCTATCCAAATCCACAATTGATATTTCATGGCTTGGTTATCAAGGCAGAAAGAGACCTAAGATATTTAAGTGGAGAGGGGGGAGGGGAATCCTATTGTAAATGCTATAAAAGTGCTCTTAAAACCATATTCAATTTCTACAGGGGAAGAAAACTTAGAAGAATGTGAAGGTAATTACTATAATTAAGTTGTTTCAAGTGGCTTATAAACCGGGCATGTTTACTTGAATGTAATAACATGGCTACATTTGCAGATCCATTGATAATATACGGTCAACACAACACTCAATTTCCCTTCCATAGCTAATCTAAGATGCTCCAAATAGGTGTAATATTCACACCCCCTACACACTCAAAGACAGAATTCAAAGCTAAGCACGGCTCAGGTAAATACATACTAATGACCTTTCTGTGGCAAATGTGAACATGACACATTTTTGGAAATTTTAATTCTAAAATCTATCTTTCCTATTCAGTTTTACATATGCATATTCTACACAATTAATAAATCTGACAGTTATTATTTTTTAAGGTCTTGGAGAGTCAGAAAGAAACACAAGGGAAGAAGAAACTGGATAACTCCATAACTGGATAACAACGTTCCTGTCAAACAGACAACAAGTTGTCAAAATAGGCAGTGCCGTATCAAATCCCGCTCCTGTCAATAGCGGTGTCCCCCAAGGTAGCATTCTGGGACCAACTCTCTTTATATTATACATTAATGATCTCTGTGACCATATTAGAAGTAATTATGTTCTCTTCGCTGATGATGTTAAACTATTTAACACTACCAACAATACGGTTACCCTTCAAAAAGACCTTGACTTTGTGTCGGAATGGTCAAAAATTTGGCAACTCCAAATCTCAACCAGCAAATGCTCTGTCTTACACATTGGAAAAAAGAATCCAAATACTAAATACAAACTCGACAGACATCACCTTACAGATGACCCCCCACCTTGTTAAAGACCTTGGATTTTTCATATCCAATGATCTAAGTGCCAAAGCCCATTGCAACTACATCGCAAAAAAGGCTTTAAGAGTTGTAAACCTAATCTGTAAGCCGCCCTGAGTCTTCGGAGAAGGGCGGGATATAAATGCAAATTTAAAAAAAAATGAGGCGAAAACTTCTATTATTCCCACCGCCTCCCGCCCCCATAACCAAGGGACAGGAATATGTGGTTTCCACAAGGTCCAAAATAGAAGATATTGTAGAATGAGCTGCACAGCTAAGACAGAACAGTTAATCAACCTTGGCTACGGGGTACAAAATTACATGTGCTCTGCGGTTTGACAGGATAATGCTACCCCAGAATATTCATCCGTAATTAATATTCACATGATATAAAGAAGTAACAGTTTCAATGGTTCTCCCTTTCAGCATTAATCCTTTGGGATGCCTAATTGTGAAAAGGGGGAAAAAAAACCTTTGCTTTACAAAAAAATTAATTAATATTTTGGTTATTTAATCAAAGTGTATCCCTGCAAGCTTTTATCTCCTATGATGGTTTTAAGTTGAAGCACAGGTTCCCTTGGGTTCTTGGTCTGGTGTTCTTGTCTCTAAAGCTTCTGAGAAGCAACCT
The DNA here is from genome assembly GCF_028640845.1 of Ahaetulla prasina. Classification (NCBI taxonomy): domain Eukaryota; kingdom Metazoa; phylum Chordata; class Lepidosauria; order Squamata; family Colubridae; genus Ahaetulla; species Ahaetulla prasina. The sequence goes on along the minus strand of NC_080546.1, from coordinate 84,343,656 downwards.
AAAAAACCAAGGAGACATTTCCTGACAGATACAGCAATTAATCCATGGAACAACTTGTCTCCAGAAGTTGTGGGAGCTCCAACACTAGAGGAGCACTGGAGAAGAGATTGGACAACTGCTTGTCTAAAATGGTATAGGGCAGTGATGGCTAACCTTTTACATCACCACGTGCTGACCTCCATGCTGGAAATGGCATGCAAAACCATCCCGCCTGGACCGTACAGCCTCGCTGGCCTTCACGCGCACGGGAACGCCAAAACTCGGAAGAGTAGTGTTCCATTGCACATGCATGCTCCGGCATCCAATCTTCTGGTTTATGGCATGGAGGCACGCCCAACAAACAGCTGACTGTCCCATGACAGAAACCTGGAAGTTTGGGCGCTGCCGTGTGCATGTACAATAAAATGCTACACTTCCGGGGTTCGTGGTTCCCGTGTACGAAGGCCAGCAAGGCTGTTGTTGTGTCCTCCTCGCCTCCGTCCAAACGATGGCTTAATTAGCCGGCTCTTATCAGCTCTGGCAGCAACAGAGCCAGTGTCTACCAAGAGCCCTCGTTAGCTGCCAAGACACTGGTGAGTCACAACCTTCAGCTCTAGTCAATCCGTGAATTTGCCTGATACAAAGAGACACACCAGCTCTTGCTGCCTTTTATATCCTGTGAGGTGTGGCTCCATGACTCAGCACTTACTAGGCCTGCCCCTTCCCTGCTTCTGTTGTTCTCTTCTCTCCTGCCTACAAAACCTGGGATTGAGCCAAACCTGATTGCCATCAGCTGGGTCTGGAGGTGTGGCCTGGGGGGGAGAAGCGTCAGGGGAAGGAGGGCTCGTTATCTCTTTCACTTGGCCTGCTTCTGGCTTCTGGAGCTGATCCAGGGTGGCCGGTGTTTCCGAGGTAAGTTCTGACAGCCCTTCCCCCTCACTGTCCAAGTCACTTTCTGGCAGGAGGCCCAGCTCCAAGTCACTTTCTGGCAGCAGGCCTGGCTCCAAGGCACTTTTGGGCATGGGGCCAGGTTCAGGGGTGGGAGCCACAACAGCTGTGTGGTCCAGGCGGGATGAGTTTGCGTGCCATTTCTGACACACAGGTGATGTAAAAGGTTAGCCATCACTGCCCTATACCATTTCAGACAAACGGTTGTCCAATCTTTTCTCCAGTTCTTCTCCAATATTGGAGCACCCACAACTTCTGGAGGCAAGTTGTTCCATTGATTAATTGTGGTATCTGTCAGGAAATTTCTCCTTGGTTCGAGGTCCTTGAGGCCGCTTCGAGGTTCCGACTCTCTAAAAGGGTACAAATGCCCAGGGGTCTGCAAGGAATATAAATCCTTCCATTCCCCACCATCCAGTCAGAGCTAAAGAAGCTTCTTGGATGAGAAGCAAAACATCTTCAAAGACAAACCAGAAAAGTCCAATTGCCTCTTGAAAAAGCACCTTTGGGACATCATCAGTGATGTTATCCAGTTGGGTAATGAAACATCTGCAAGAAAATACCTAAACTCTGTTGTGACTCCAGCCCCCGAACCCGGCCCCATGCCCAAAAGTGACTCTGAAAGTGGGGGGGAAGGGCTGGTAAGGCTTACCTCAGGAGCACCGATTCCTGTGGCTCGGCTCCAGGAGCCAGAACCAGACCAGTCGGAGGACATAATGAGGCTGTCATTCCCTGATTCCTCCCTTCCCCAGGCTACGCCTTCAGACCCAGCTGATAATAATAATCAAGCTTGGTTTGACCCACGCTTCAGAAGATTAGAGAGGCGGCGTCATCAAAAGGAAGGGTGGGGCTCCCTTATATCCACAGGATATAAAAGGAGCTTTGGGACTGCTCTCACTCCACGGGAAGCAAAGTTTAGCTGATCCATTTCAAAAAGAGCTGAAAGTCTTGCTACCTGAGTCATTTGTTTGAACTTTGGCAGGCAGCTGCGATTTCTCTGCCAGGACTGATAGGAGCCGTGAATCCACTGGCTGAAGGCCAGCTTGTGGGTCTGAAGTGGGGAAGGAGACAGAACAAGCTCAGCAAGCACCAAGGATCCCACAAAATGCAACTGTATAGCACAAACAATGAAAAAATAATAATACATGAGATAATCCACAAGCAAACATTTAGTTGAGATACACAGTCGTAAGAATGCCTTCAAGTGTCTAACAAGATTTCCATCCAACTGCAGTCAAAAGGAAAGGTGACCCCATCTCTGAGATACCTCGCCCAGACACTTAGGAAATCTTGACACCATTCAGATGACATCCCTCCTAACAACCATATATTGTTAGGAAAAAAACAGGACCATGCAATTGCCATGTTTGCCATGACTCTGAAGGAGTCATTGACTCTGTTTCTGCTGCTCTAACTTTGTAGCAGCCGGATGTATTTATGCATGTCTTAAAAACAACAGTAGCAACAGCAGACCTTGAATCTGAGCATCGGCGAGAAATAAAGCTGGTAGGGACATAATACAGGGTATTTATTTTATGGGACGGACCTATATCAACATTACAAGCAAACTGCATTCATATGGCACATTGCCTGAGATTTTGTTAAGCTTAAGAGCTGGACAAAGCTAAAGACACCAACAGATAACAGTCTGAAGATATCCAGTTTCAGAATGAGCTGAATCAAACTACAAGACTCCATTAATCATTTAGAGAAACAGACAGACATTCTCCTGGATAACAACCCACCTCCTTCTAAGTATTACTGGGTCTTTTGTTGAGCATGTTTGAATGCCTATAATCAGCAACTTTGGAGGACAGATTGAACAATAGCCCAACATCTCAGAGGTCATCCTTGTTTGCAACATGTTGACCAAATTCCTCGACGGTGTTATTTATATTGAGAATTTACCTCTGATTTGAGAGGGAGACTGTTTCCCTGTTTCAAATTAACGCTGATCATGAATATATTTGTTTTCGTAGGTTTTCACGGGTATAGGGGCCACAACACCAAAGCTCAGGACATTACAACACAACCTACTACCCAGGATGTTACAGCACAAGACTCAGGAGGTCACATTCCCAGAACTCAGGACATCTCCAGGAAGCCCATTACCACTACAGGAGGTCACATTCCCAGAACTCAGGATGTTTCCACACAGCCCATTAACCAGGTTGTTACAACACAAAAGACTAGGACCACACTCACACAGGATGCTACGAAACAGCCGATCAATCTGCAAACACCCACTCCATCTACCAATCAAGATGCAACCACACAGCCAACCAATCTGCTCACAGCAACACTCCCCACCAGTATTTATAGAGAGACGGCAGCTCCGACCACGCTTTGCTCACACAAGCACGAAGCCAAAAGCACCAGCCTGAAGATGATGAGTGAGACCTCATCGAAACATCGCCAAGATACTCTCAACCAATCCTGAGCTTTGGTGTTGACAGGCTGACACACACCAGGAACACATGACAGGACCTCGGACCCAAGGCCCGGGATGCTGCATCACAGCCATCTGCTCAAGACATCGCATCACAGAACTTCAGAGGCCACAACACCAAAGCTCAGGAACAAAAGACTAGGACCGCACCCACACAGGATGCTACGAAACAGCCGACCAATCTGCAAACACTCACTCCATCTACCAATCAGGATGCAACCACAGAGCCAACCAACCCACTCACAGCAACACTCCCCATCTTGACCAATCTGCAAACACCCACTCCATCTACCAATCAAGATGCAACCACACAGCCAACCAACCCACTCACAGCAACACTCCCCACCTCCCCACCAGTATTTATAGAGAGACAGCAGCTCCGACCACTCTTTGCTCGAGAAGCACGAAGCTGTAAACACCAGCCTGAAGATGATGAGTGAGACCTCGTCGGTTGGACTGGTTAAGGTGAACCGGTAGTGGTGACCTGTGGGTGGGTGGGCCTGCCCACCCGCCCCGGCACTATGCCATCCTATTTAACCACATTTTCTAAGCCACATATTCTGTGCATGGAAGTGTCACATTTTTGGTGCACGGGGAACCAGTGGTAAAATTATGTGAAACCCACCTCTGGGTAGGTTTCATTAATTTGTGTATGTCTGTCTGTCTGTGTGGGTGTGTGGGTACCATATGGTTGCATCCAATGTTCATATGATACTTTCCTGATGGTGGAGAATTTTAAAATCAGCTAATTTCTTCGATGCAACGCAGTTTTATTGCCGTCCCACAGAGAAGTTGTATATGAAAAAATGGACTAGTTTCAAAAACAAGTTTGAATCTGATAGTATGACAACAAACGCTAGAATTCAAGAAATGTCCATATGTGCCTTTGTTTTGTAAGGAACCACTTGAATCTAGAATTAAAGGGGAGAAATCCTGAGAGTGACAACAATTAATCAGTGGAATGACCTTCCTCCAGACGTTGTGGGTGCTCCATCACCGAAGGCCTTTAAGAGGAAAATGGGTAGCCATTTCTCCGGAGTGGTATAGGTGTCAGGTTTCCAAGTAACACCCCCAACGAAAGAAAACTCTGAGACTTGAGTTTCCTCAAAGTTCCATTTTATTAGAGATGTCATATTCGCACATCTGGGAAAACCCGAATCTGAAAGCTTCCAGGTTTTCCCCACCCAAAGGAAAGTTCAAGTCGCTGCCCAACACCCACATGTCCATCACATGGTCCAATCCAAGCACCATCCCAACTGGAGATGCCTCCCAGTTCCAGTCGTCCAGATGCAGGGCAAGACGTCCTTGACTTTCTGAGAAAGGAATGTTATTATGACTACATATCACCCTTGCTCCATACAACCTCCATCTCCCAGTTTCTCACAGTAGTAAATGTGGCAGGCCTGAAGATCCAACGAAAAAGATGGCTTCCGGGCCTGACAATAGGATTTCCCACCACATGCAGTGGGTTGAACTATAGGACCTCTAAGGTCCCTTCCAAACCCTATTATGCTATGTTCGATGTCTACATACCTAATCTGGACACAGCTCTGCGCTATTAGGGACATACAGTTTCATAACTGTTGTGCAAGACAGGGAAAGAGACAGCCGGTGTTATGTTAAAAATGCCACTGATTAGTTAGTTCCCCTCTTTAAGGTCATTTCTCTATCTGCTTTTTAAGTTGAGCCTTGAAGCAGTCCGACTCTGTCATTACAAAACTACTGAGCTGCAGCAAAACATTATCAGAGTGCCTTGCAGTGGAGAAAAGCAAATCACTTTGACTGACTCATTTTTCACTCCCTCAGCTTGGCAGAAATCTTCTCAAAACAAAAGCTAAAATGGCAGTTGCCACGCCGAGTGTTTTGCATTCTCCTGAATAAAACTTAGGTTCATAATTTCCAAACAAACATTTTTACACTCTACAGCAGAGGACAAGTGGCAGGAACAAGAAAATGTGATTTTTTTTTTCCCCATGTGAATTATGAAAATCCAGGTAATTACCAAAAGAAAAAAGGGAAAAAGGAATGTGTGTGTCGAATACATCACACCTTTGGGTTAGTTGTTTTGAAACATAGTTTTGCCATTTTCCTGGAAGATTTTTGGAAGTAGTTTGCCATTGCTTTCTTCCTAAGGCTGAGAGAGTGTGACTGGCCTGAAGTTATCCAGCTTGATGCTTAAGGTTGAACTAGAACTCTCAGTTTCCCACTTTCTAGTTGGGTCCTTAAACCACTATACCATGTTGGCTCTCATATAGATGTACTGTCCTTGTATTTATATAATTACTAGTAGATGGATACCCTGCTCTGCTACAAAACTATGTGATCGGGCTTGATCAATTGACAGTTAAAGCTTGAAAATTAATGAGTAGTTATGATTGGCTTCTCCCCTCCCCTTCTCTCCCTCAGACTTGACCCACAGAAGCCTCTCCTCTCCCCTTCTCCCCCTCAGGCTTGCCCCACAGAAACCCCTCTTTTCCTATCCCCCTTCTCTCCCTCAGGCTTGCCCCACAGAGGCCTCTCCTATCATATCCCCTTCTCTCCCTCAGGCTGGCCCCATTGATCCTCTCTTATCCCCTTCTCTCCCTCAGGCTGGCCCCATTGATCCTCTCCTATCCCCTTCTCTCCCTCAGGCTTGCCCCACAGAAGCCTCTCCTCTCCCCTTCTCTCCCTCAGGCTTGCCCCACAGAGGCGTCCCCTATCTTATCCCCACTCTCCCTTTCAAGTGGGAAGGGGGAGTAGAACGTCTAAGCCCAACTCGCAGGCCAGATGAGGCACGTGATGGCCATGCCCTGGCCACACTCATGCCGAAGTGGTAGTTGGAACAGAGTTCTTTTCAGGTGGGGAGGGGGAGTAGAACATCTAACTCCTTAGCATCAGAGCATGTTAATATATTATTATTACTAAAGAAATACTAATGATAATGACATGACTAATGGTCATGTCAAAAAATCCTTTCTTAGCGAGCACCTAGAAGCCAAGAGGAACATATGCGGCAAATTTCAAGTTGTAGGCTTTACAGTTCTCGAGATTTAGTGATGATGCATGAGTGGTATTTTGCAGGTAGATGATAGATAGATAGATAGATAGATAGATAGATAGATAGATAGATAGATAGATAGATAGATAGATAGATAGATAGATATGAGATGGGAAAATGTCTGGCTTTCTCATCCCTAGCATTCCATTTCTCAGTTTTGATCTCAAGAGAGAACATTGTACACAGCTTCTTCTATTAAACATGGACACCTGTGTTGTGACTCCAGCCCCCGAACCTGGCCCCATGCCCGAAAGTGACTCCGAGTGATGGGGAAGGGCCAGTAAGGCTTACCTCGGGAGCACCAATGCCTTTGGCCTGGCTCCAGGAGCCAGAACCAGGCCAGTCGGAGGACTTAATGAGGCTGTCATCCCCCGATTCCTCCCTTCCTCAGGCTACGCCTTCAGACCCAGCTGATGATAATAATAATAATCAAGTTTGGATTAACCCGTGCTTCAGAAGATTAGAGAGGCGGCGTTATCAAAGGGAAGGGTGGGGCAGGAGCCCCACCCCACAGGATATATAAGGAGCTTTGGGACTGCTCTCACTTCATGGGGAGCAAAAGATTAGCTGAACCGTTTCAAAGAGAGCTGAAGTCTTACTCTGCGAGTCATTGGTTTGAACTTTGGCAAGCAGCTGCGATTTTTCTGCCAGGACTGATAAGAGCCGTGAATCCACTGGCTGAAGGCCAGCTCGTTACTCCGAAGTGGGGAAGGAGACAGAACAACCTGTGAGGCTTTCGTGTCTATGGAGATTTTCAGTCATCCAGGTCCTGGTTGTCCCAAAGGTGTTTTTTTTTTTTTTTTTTAAGAGGCAACTGGACTTTCTCTTGTTTTTCTTTGAAGATGTTTCGCTTCTCATCCAAGAAGCTTCTTCAGCTCTTCTTCTGAGCTTCAAGGGAAAGTTGCCTCTTGAAAAAAAAAAAAAACATCTTTGTGAGGGTTTTGTATTCTCCAGTTTGGTGGATCCTGATATTTTCCTTTTATTTATTTTCCTTTTATTTATTTTCCTTTTATTTTGGTGGATCCTGATATTATCACAACACATAGAATAACAGAGCTGGAAGGGACCTCGGAGGTCTTCCTTAAGCTTTGGTAAGAACTTTAGAGCAGGGGGTCTCCAACCTTGGTCCCTTTAAGACTTGTGGACTTCAACTCCCAGAGTCCCTCAGCCAGCAAAGCTGGCTGAAGTACTCTGGGAGTTGAAGTCCACAAGTCTTAAAGGGATCAAGGTTGGAGACCCCTGATTTAGAGACCTTCAGAACTCCATCTAGCTATTTCACAACCCAAAAGCAGCAGATAATAGATTGATTGAAAGAAAGAAAGAAAAAACAAACAAACCCTGGGTCTAAAACTTGAGCAGAAAAAGACGAGCAACTCTTGAAGTTATGCAGGTTGCTGCAACCCAGTGTCAAAAATGTATAAAGACACATCTATTGTTCGGGGTTACCTTTTGAATGATTTCAAATGAATCATGGATGCTAACTTAGAATGTGCCTGTATAGCTGTAAGTCCTTCATTTACAGCCGGTTGAGACAACTGATATTCATGAACGCGTATAAAGTGGACACAAAAGCATTCAGATAATTAGCATTTACCTACTGAAGTTCTCCCTATTTAACTTATATGCAGAGCACATTATGAGAAAGGCAGGGCTAGATGAATCACAAGTTGGAATTAAATATTTTATATATATATAAAAAAAAAAATATTGCCGGGAGAAATATCAACAACCTCAGATATGCAGATGATACCACTCTAATGGCAGAAAGCGAAGAGGAACTAAAAAGCATCTTGATGCAGGTGAAGGAGAAGAATGCAAAAGTTGGCTTGAAACTCAACATTAAGAAAACTAAGATCATGGTTCCCAGGCCTCTCAATTCCTGGCAAATAGATGGGGAAGAAATGGAGGCAGTGACAGATTTTATTTTCCTGGGCTCCAAGATCACCACATATGGGGACTGCAGCCAAGAAATTAAAAGACGCTCGCTCCTGGGGAGGAAAATTATGGCAAAGTGAGACAGCCTACTAAAAAGCAGAGATGTCCCCCTGCCAACAAAAGTGTGCATAGTCAAGGTTATAGTTTTCCCAGTTGCAATGGATGGCTGTGAAAGTTGAATCGTAAGGAAGGCCAAGTGCCAAAGAATTGAGGCCTTTGAACTCTGGTGCTGGAGAAGACTCCTGCGAGTCCCTTGGACTGCAAGGTGATCAAACCGGTCAGTCCTAGAGGAGATCAGCCCTGACTGCTCTTTAGAAGGCCAGATCCTGAAGAGGAAACTTAAATCCTTTGGCCACCTAATGAGAAGGACTCACTGGAGAAGAGCCTAATGCTGGGAACAATTGAGGGCAAAAGAAGAAGGAGACGGCAGAGAATGAGGTGGCTGGATGGAGTCACTGAAGCAGTCGGTTTGAGCTTAAATGGACTCCAGGGGATGGTAGAGAACATGAAGGCCTGGACGAACATTGTCTATGAGGTTCCGATGGCTTGAACATGACTTCGCAACAAACAATAACTGAAGTTTAAGAAGGAGGGCCAGCTTTCTCCATTCTCTGTGTTTATGTGGGAGTTTGCTTCTTTAGAAGTATCCCCGTCGCTTGCCAATTTTCTCCAAAGATAAAGTGAATTAGATTGACTAGGATGCAAGGAAGGCATGAAGTAATTGTCCATATCCAAATAACAATATCAACATTGAAATTTGAATGTAACAGTTTACTGGGCCATCTCTAATGTTGTAAGAGAGTGGGTTAAACACACATACACAGAAAGAGAAGGTAAATAAATAAATAAAATAAATAAATAAATAAATAAATAAATAAATAAATAAATAAATAAATAAAGGTAAATAAACACACCAAATAGATTGATAGACAATCTGCTGAATTTAGCCAAAACTTTGCTGACATTAAAGATATGAAACCAACAGATTCAGGCTGTTCTAGATTTATATATAGACCGTATCTAAGTTATTAAAATGAATCTATATTATCAGAAAATAAAAGGCCAGACAATGCAGGGGAGCTTCTCAGCTCTCAAATTATTCAGCTTGAAAATAATATGCAGATCGAAATCATATTCAAAACGCATATTTCTAATTTTTAGAAATCTCTGTCGTTGTTTTGGAAAGCATGGATCCTTCATTACAGATTAATTGATTTGATGGGAATATTTATTTATTTATATTTATTTATTTATTTTGTCACACAGTATATATAAGCATAAGCGTGAAATAACTATACGATATATGAGCATATATATAAGCATGAGTATGTAATAACTATATTAATTGGATATAACGAAAGGAAACAATAGGACAGGAACGGTAGGCACGCTTGTGCTCTTATGCATGCCCCTTACAGACCTCTTAGGAATGGGGTGAGGTCAATAGTAGATAGTCTTTGGTTGAAGCTTTGGGGATTTTGGGAAGAGACCACAGAGTCAGGTAGTATATTCCAAGTATTAACAACTCTGTTACTGAAGTCATATTTTCTGCAATCAAGATTGGAGTAGTTAACATTAAGCTTAAATCTATTGTGTATTGTTGCAATTGAAGCTGAAGTAGTCTTCGACAGGAGGGACATTGTAATAGATGATTCTATGAGTTAAACTCAGGTCATGTCGAAGACAGTGTAGTTCTAAATTTTCTAATCCTAGGATTTCAAGTCTGGTGGCATAAGGTATTTTGTTGTATTCAGAGGAATGGAGAACTCTCCTTGTAAAATATTTCTGGACACGTTCAATTGACATTTGATTCTTTGTTATTCAGTAGCATTGAGTGCTACTCAATGGGTGTTTGCATTTGCTTACAATAATAAATATTCCCTATTTTTAAATAGCATCCTTTGTCCATTACTCCTGGTATCCCAAAAAACAAACAAACAACAGGAGAGTCTCAAAAGGAACAAATTTTCAGGACCACTGTCATCTTTTGTCTGCATTTGGTGTGAAACAACGCTAAAATGGCTGGAATATTTTGCTGGTGACCCCCTGCCATTCATCCTCTCTCTGTGTTCTTGTTACTTTCATGCTGCTCAGTTGTCTTAAGGAGAGTCAGCAGCTCACAGAATGAATCGATTAGGTAGAGACAACAGTTGAGAAGTATGTTTGCTCCGCTAAGCTCCCTTCCCACAGCCCCCAAATTCAAGACAAATATTCTTGCTCTGTGTTAGATTTGGAACAACAAATGCACAAAATTTACAAGGGAGGGAGGGAAAGGGGGAGGGAGACAGGAGGAAGGAAGGAAGGAAGGAAGGAAGGAAGGAAGGAAGGAAGGAAGGAAGGAAGGAAGGAAGGAAGGAAGGAAGGAAAGGGGAGAAGCGGGAAGGGAGGGAAGGAGGAAAGGAAGGAAGCAAAGGAGAGAGGTGGGCAGGGAGGGAGGGAAGGAAGGAAGGAAGCAAAGGGGAGAGGTGTGAAGGGGGAAGGGAGGAAGGAAGGAATAAAGGAAAGGGAAGAGGTGGGAAGGGAAGGAAGGAGGGAAGGAAGGAATGGGGAGAAGCATTAAGGGCGAAAGGAAGGAAGGGAAGAGAAGAGGTGGGAAGGGAGGGAAGGAGGGAAGGAGGGAAGGAAGGAAGGAAGAAAGGAAGGGAAAGGAAAGGAGAGCTGGGGAGGGAGGGAAGGAAGGAAGGAAAGGGGAGGGGCATGAAGGTGGAAAGGAGGGAAGGAGGGAAGGGAGAGAGAGAGGTGGGGTGGCAGTGAGGGAGGGAGGGAAGAAGGAAGGAAGGAAGGAAGGAAGGAAGGAAGGAAGGAAGGAAGGAAGGAAGGAAGGAAGGAAAGTAGGACTGTTAGAAATGGTAGGATCCTAACACTAGTTTGAGTAATGAAACATCTGCAAGATAACAACCAAGTTCAAAGAACACTTAGGACCCCCCAGTTCAATTCTGAGCTGCAATATCCTTTTTGTATTGTAGAGACGGTAGTTATTTATTTAAATGGATCGGTGATTGTAATGATATCTGGGCACAACCTTGGGAGCCAGATGGAAGAGCCACAGACACAGCAATGATCAGATAAGAAGGCAACTTAGACCACAGGAGGAATGTGTTCGTGGGAAACATCTCAGAAGAAAACCCCCCCCTAATTTCTTGGCCTGTAAAGGTGACAGGGCTGAAATGTACTTGCGGACTTGCCGAATTCTGTTAATGCAACCTTATAATAAAATAGAATTAGTTCACCTGGACATCCTTCCTGTCTGGATTATGTCATAAGGCTGACATTGATAGAGATGTAGCTGGATGGATGATGGAGGACATGACAGAAAGGAGAGAGAGGGAGAGAGAGAGGGAGGGAGAGGAGAGGGTAGGACAGGGAGAGAGGGAGAGAGGGAGGGCGACAGGGAGAGAGAGAGGGGGAGAGAGGGAAGGAGAGAGAGGGAGAGAGGGAGGGATAGAGAGGATGGGAGAGAGGGGGAGAGGGAGAGAGAGGGTGGGAGACAGGGAGAGGGAGAGAGGGAAGGGGGGAAAGAGAGAGAGAGAGAGAGAGAGAGAGAGAGAGAGAGAGAGAGAGAGAGAGAGAGAGAGATTGGAAAAGTAAAATGGAAACCACTCCAATACAGAGCAATCAAAAATTTCTCATCAGCACAAAAAGTCCTATTGGAATATAAAGGAAACAGCAATCTGAACATGACAGAAAGAATATGAAATTATCACTGATGCATCCTGATTGATTATCTGTCCAGACCCTGTCTCTACTTCTATTTTTATTACAGTAAAAACAAAGATTCCCTCTATTTGAACTTAACTTCTGATGAGCCAGAGGCTAGATTTCTTGGCAATAATCAGAAAAGGAAAGGTGCTGTCTCCCTTTGTATCTCCCACCAAGGCAATTCAGTTTAGGGTTGTTGTTTTTTTAGATTATCATTCATTCATTCATTCATTCATTCATTCATTCATTCATTCATTCATTCATTCTTTCAATTTATTTTCCCACTCCACTGTAAAGCTACTCTGGGTGGCTTACAACAAATGATAAAAAAAAAATGTTGATATAGCAAAAGCAAAGCAATGAAACAATTAAAAAAACCCCACACACAATAAAAGTATTTTTTTAAAAAAATATTTTAACAACCCTGTAATCCCTTGCCTTAGGCTGGAGTCACGGAGACTGGATGGAGCGGAGCATTTGCTGCCTGGCTGCCCTTCCTGACACCTATGCAGGGGTGACAGCAGGTATTTTCTCTTTGCGCCTAGAGAGAGAAATATCTGCCGCTACCTAGGATCAAACTCACAATCTGTTTGTGAGACAAGAGCTCCAGCTCTAGATCACCATGCCACTCAGACAATAAAAGTACAATAATATGAAATTAAAAAGATGGTGGGGGAGGAGAGAAATATTGGCTACTTGATTCTTCTGGCTTTGACCTATTGCTTCTGCCACCAGGTTAAAATGTCTCAAAGCTATAAGAACAGCAGCATTGTAAGGAAAAGATGCCTGCCTAGAATTTTATGTCAGTTATCAGACCAAAACACAGGATCTCACCTAGTGTAGAAATCCAATTTTTTTTTTTTTTACTACTGGTTCTGTGGGTGTGGCTTGGTAGGCATGGCAGGAGAAGGATACTGCAAAATCCCCATTCCCACCCTACTCCAGGGAGAAGGATATTGATAAATCCCCATTCCCACCCCACTCCAGGGAGAAGGATATTGCAAAATCCCCATTGCCACCCCACTCTGGGGCCAGCCAGAGGTGATATTTGCTGGTTCTCTGAACTACTCAAAATTTCCGTTACTGGTTCTCCGAACTGCTCAATATTTCCACTACTCGTTCTCCGAACTGCTCAAAATTTCCTCTAACTGTTCTCCAGAACCTGTCAGAACCTGCTGGATTTCACCCCTGATCTCACCAGGTACTAGGAACTTGAATGTATCAGGCTAACTCCATTTCATTGGAGATACATGCTGAGGCCTAGGGGAAGTGACTTTTCCTAGCTAATACAGTGCTTGATTAGAAGTAAAACACAAAAAAGTGTCATGAATAGAATAGAATAGAATAGAATAGAATAGAATTTATTGGCCAATATTAAAATATTAAAAAATATTAAAATATTTTTTTAAAAAAACATGGACTAGCATGTATGTGCGAGGGGAACCTTTACCTTTACTTTTATATTTATTAAGTGTTGGACCTTATGATATTTGATGTTTTATGTACACTAAGAGTGTATGCACCAAGACAAATTCCTTGTGTGCCCAATCACACTTGCCCAATAAAAAATAAAAATTCTATTATAGTTATATACCTCTTTACTTTCAATACTTACAATATTAACATTCATAATCTTACTTTCTCTAATTTCTACCTCTTTTCTCTACCCATTCATAAAACTTAAAGAGGTTTTCTGTGCAAACAGTGTAAAGTGTAATATTAAATATTAAAAGTAAAGTGTAAAGATAAGTGTAAAGAGATTTTCACTCATCACATAGCGATCACTTTATAACTTAAAAGTATGTCACCATGAGATATAAATGACAGAAGGCAATGAAGAAGCAGAACATCTGAAGATGTCTCCCTGCTTCCTGATGGACAATTAGCCAGCCTGAAACTATATTCACTATAAAAAAAATAATTCCAACAGTTGGAAGAGACTTTGGGGGTTCTCTAGTCGAACCCCCTGCTCAAGCAGGAGACTCTTTACCAATTTAGAAAAATGGTTGTCCAATCCCTTCTTAAAAGCCTCCAGTGTTGCAGCATTCACAACTTCTGAAGTCAAGTTGTTCCACTGATTGATTGTTCTAAATGTCAGGAAATTTCTCCTTAGTTCTAGGTTACTTCTCTCTTTGTTCTTTCCGTTGAACTAGACATACCCAATTTCTGCAACTGTTCATTGTATGTTTTAGCCATCAGCCCCCCAATCATCTTTGTTGCTCTTCTCTGCACTCTTTGCCTCAACATCTTTTTTATTTCGTGATGGCCAAAACTGGATATAGTATACCAAGTGAGGTCTTACCAAGGCATTAGTATGTTACTACATACGTATGTTAGCCCACCAAGCCGTGCCCACCAAGCCACACCCACAGAACCAGTCATAATTTTTTTGAAACCCACCACTAGTAGTGGTGGGTTTCAAAAATTTTTACGACTGGTTCTGTAGGTGTTGCTTGGTGGGTGTGGCTTGGGGAGAAGAATACTGTAAAATCTCCATTCCCACCCCACTCCAGGAGAAGGATACTGTAAAATCCCCCTTTCCTCCTGATCAGCTGGGACTCGGGAGGCAGAGAACAGATGCGGGTGGGGCCAGTCAGAGGTGGCATTTACTGCTTCTCCGAACTACTCAAAATTTCCGCTACCGGTTCTCCAGATCTGGTCAGAACCTGCTGAAACCTGCCTCTGATTAGTACTACATGTGAGATGGACAAAGCGATGAATAAAAATAAATCCCCCAAAGCATCTTTCTTACTCAGTGCTAATTTCTTTCAATTGAATTGCATCTTTACTTCAAGGTTCTCCAAGCGGCGTAGATGGAAGTCTTTCATGTTCCATTTTGCTCACACTGCAAAATGAGAGATGGAGTAAAAGGGAATGGATGAGTCATTGCTTCCTAATGAACCTTGTGGAAATTTTTATCTAGGACTCTAGAGGGCATTTAGTCCTCGAACTCAAGCTTTCCCAAATGATGAGGCATAGCTCCCTTGGGTACGTAACAAACAGAGCTCAGGAGAAGTGTGTGAAAAACCATTAAGTTACGTTGCTACAGTAAGTCCGTCTTTTCCAAAGTTCAATCATCTTGATTTCATTGTTTATTTGTGGGGTTTGGGGGTTTTAGGGAAGGTGAGCCCACTAAGATTACACTAAAGAGAGGTGTGATGGAGAAAAGGTTTAGGAATCCTTTTGTCAAGTCTGTAGAGATTACTCCCAGCCAGGGGTGAAATCTAAAAATTTTCCCTACCGGTTCTGTGGGCGTGGCTTAAATGGTAGCTGTGGCTTCGTGGTCAGGTGACTGAATGGGCATGGCCAATAATAATAAATAATAAAAATAATAAAGTATACAAAACTTGGGAGTGTACCTGTCTATCTTCTTTAAAAATAGAGGCACCGGTCTACTAATTGCCTTTTTTTTGGGAGGCACCAGTCTACCTTCTTTAAAAATAGAGGCACTGGTCTACTAGCCACCTACAGCGCTGATCAGCTGTAGTGCGGCCCTTTGAAGTGCTGCAGCAGTCATTTAAGGCCATTTGCAGCTATATCACCACCGGGAGCTTCAGGGACAGAGAAGAGGAATAGCGAGGCATGGGCGGTGGGGGGGCAGGGATTTTTGCTACCGGTTCTCTGAACTACCCGTCCCCATCGCTACCGGATTGTGCGATTCTGTCCAAACCAGGAGCATTTCACTCCTGCTCCTAGCTCATGAGAGTAGGAATGGATTTTCCGAGAGAAAAATTGCAGACTACAGAAACCAGGAGCATCACTCAGGTGACCCTGAGGACACAGATAAACCTCCAAGTGGCCTCAATGACCCTCTAAAAGGATGCACATGACCAGCTGTCTGCAAGGAATATAAATGCTTCCATTCCCCACTATCCTGTCAGAGCTGAAGAAGCTTCTTGGATGAGAAGCGAAACGTCTTCAAAAGACACACAAGAAAAAACAAACCACAAAGTCTAGTTGCCTCCGGAAAAAGCATTCTTGGGACAACCATGACCTGGATGTCTGAGAATCTCTACAGACTAGTAACTCAAGTTGTTATAGACATTTGTTAAGTGATAAACCTCATTGAATATCTGGGTGGTACCAGCGCAACAACACTTTTCCAAAAATCGCTGCAATTCTATTAACTTTTCACCATCTTCCCACTGGTGAAAGAAAAACAACAACAACAACAACAACAAATCTCAGGTAAACTGCACTGAACACAAAACACATTCACCTGCTATTTTTCTCTTTTAGTTCATTTTCCGATTTAATAAGGATCGTGTGACACAAGTCCTTATTTGTTTGGTCTTTTATATTTATTTGTTGCAAGTGTTGTACAAGCTGTTCTATTTCTCGAGGCCTAATTTTGGAACATGGGACACAATGGCTCAGGGGCTAAGAGGCTGAGCTTGTCGATTGAAAGGTCGGCAGTTCAGCGGTTCAAATCCCTAGTGCTGCCATGTAAAGGGGTGAGCTCCCGTTATTTGTCCCAGCTTCTGCCAACCTAGCAGTTCGTAAGCAGGTAAAAAATGCAAGTAGAAAAAATAGGGACCACCTTTGGTGGGAGGGTAACAGCATTCCGTGCGCCTTTGGCATTGAGTCATGCCGGCCACATGACCATGGAGACATCTTCGGACAGCGCTGGCTCTTCGGCTTTGAAACGGAGATGAGCACCGCCCCCTAGAGTCAGGAACGACTAGCACGTATGTGCGAGGGGAACCTTTACCTTAATTTTGGAACTATTAAAATTTCTTTCCTTCTCCCTTTCTCTCTATCTAGGGTTATCTATCAAGCTAAGACAGCAATTGTGAAAGGGGAATGTCCAATTCCACCATAGCATGAATAACTCAAAATGCATTTTTGATGGGAGAAAAAAAAAAAAAAGCAACCGTCGTTTTGTATAGCTGGGCTCTACACGAAGGGGAGGAAAAAAACAAATAGATGGGCATCCAGCTAGCAATTTTCCTTTCTAGGGTTGAAAGCAAATCTCAGGTAGCCGTGGTGTATGAGATGGTGAGCTACAATTTCTACTTCTTCTGTACTCAGACTGGAAATTAGGATCAAGCTACCTTGCATCTGAAGATTCTATATGTTTCACACAGGGGTGGGTTTTGCTTACTTTTACCACTGGTTCACCGTGTACACGCGTTGTCCATATATGCGCCTGGCCTTAGGCGCATGCACTTTGCTCACTCATACACCTTCCACACATGCGCCCGGCCTTGAAAAAGTGCCTAAATAGCACAACTTGGAGCCGGGGCGTGTGGGTGGAGGTTGGCCCACCCGCGATTGCCGCTACAGGTTTGTCTGAATTGGTGTGAACCGGCTGAATACCACCTCTGGTTTCACAGTTCAGGGGATGTCTTTGGAGATTCTCAGTCATCCAAGTCACGGTTTCTGCAAAGGTGCTTTTTTGAAAGGCAAATGGATGTTGTTTCTCCTTGAAGTCGTTTCGCTTCTCATCCAAGAAGCTTCTTCAATTTGAAGTGAATGATGGCGGATGGAAGGATTTATATTCCTTGCAGTCATCTGGTCGTTAGTGCTCTTTCTGAGAGTCATTGAGACCACTTGGGGGTTTATCTGCGCCCTCAGGGTTACCTGAATAGTACAAAAGGGTGTGGGTATTCAGGAGACCCCCGAAGGCATAGATAAATCTACAAGCAGCCTCAACAACCATCTGAAAGGGGACTAGCCAACCAGATGACTGCAAGGAATATAAATCCTTCTATCGTCCGTCATTCAACCAGAACTGAAGAAGCTACTTGGATGAGAAGTGAAATCTCTGACATCAATACAATTGAACGTGTCCAGAAATATTTTACAAGAAGAGTTCTCCAGTCCTCTGAAAACAACAAAATACCTTATCCCACCAGACTTGAAATCCTAGGCTTAGAAAACTTGGAACTCCGTCGCCTTCGACAAGACCTAAGTTTAACTCACAGAATCATCTATTGTAATGTCCTTCCTGTCAAAGACTACTTCAGCTTTAATTGCAATAATAGAAGGGCAATCAATAGATTTAAACTTAATGTAAACCGCTTTAATCTAGATTGCAGAAAATATGACTTCTGCAACAGAATCATCAGTGCTTGGAATACTTTACCTGACTCTGTGGTCTCTTCCCATAATCCTAAAAGCTTTAATCAAAAACTTTCTACTATTGACCTCACCCCATTCCTAAGAGGACCATAAGGGGCGTGCATAAGCGCACAAACGTGCCTACCGTTCCTGTCCTATTGTTTTTCTTTTCTTCTTCCTATATATGTTTATATGTGTATATACTATATAATCTTTTTGTATGATGTTGTGACAAAATAAATAAATAAATAAATAAATGTCTTCAGGAAAAAATAAATAAAGTCCAGTTGCTTTTCGAAAAAGCCCCTTCGAGGCAGTTCAGGGAATATATCAAACTTTGCTTCACTCATACCCTTCCTGTTTTTGTTTTCGAAAAGAATATTGTGGGGTAGAAATTCAATTACACTGGTGCTAATATGGCATCCATAGCAATATAATTAAATTGATTTGTAAGTCCCACATATCTCTGTTGTGAAATTTCTATCCTGATCGAAATTAAAATCTTCCTCGGATATACAACAGGATGATTAGGCACCTACTCTTTGTCTTTTAAGAGGGGTTTGGTAAGTTCTGTAATTCTGAACTTTGGACAAACAACTTTCTGTTTTTCCTAAAGATGGACTGAATGGAGAAGATGTGGGTTTAAGATTTAAGAATTCCCTATTTCTCACAATACACCAAGAAGAGAAGAGAAGAGAAGAGAAGAGAAGAGAAGAGAAGAGAAGAGAAGAGAAGAGAAGAGAAGAGAAGAGAAGAGAAGAGAAGAGAAGAGAAGATTCTAGTATAACCAGTGGTGGGATTCAAATAATTTAACAACCGGTTCTCTGCCCTAATGATTTATTCCAACAACCAGTTCACCAAACTGCTCAGAAAGTTAACAACCGGTTCTCCCGAAGTGGTGCGAACTGGCTGAATCCCACCACTGAGTATAACTTTAAATGCATAAACAGCGGGTATAAAATTTACTCAGCACTTGTCCTCAATGATACACAATTTCTTCCAGGTCACTTTGACCAAAGTCACATAAGCACCACCTAATTTTTCTTCAATTTCTTTAAAGGCTAAGTTTGAAAAGGGAACTCTGGATATATTTCTTTCTTAGAAAAAAAAAAACAACTATGTAAATGTTCAATGAATAATTGTTTTAAGCAACGATCCCTGACATATTATGGCAATCCTTTCATTCCAGGAGAAAGAGGAAAGACTTTACAGACCCGTGACCAGAATTTGAGAAAGAAAGAAAAAACAAAACAAAAACAAAACCAATTACAGCTTCAGTACAACCACCCTTTCCAGATGATTTAACTGCATGGTCTCCTGGATTGCAGCTATGCAACGGTGTCTTGTCACACTCATTTCCTTTCAGGTATTCAATGAATAAATGGAAAGAAGATTGGAGTTGCACCTGCTATCTACACCACATCCCTGTGTTTATAAAGATGTGTTTATAAAGATGTGAATATCAGCTCAATTGCGGAGAAGTGTATGAGCCACCATGCAGCATCTCCATGCGCCAATCTCAACCGTCAGAGCTATCGGCCATATTATCCTTCCATTCATACAATTTAATGGAGGGAGAAACTGCATCTCTGGTAAGCATGAAAAGTTCCGTGTCTCGGAGAGCCATTTATCACATCATATATCAGGCGCAAAGGACTGAGACCATATGTTAGGTTGCGGCACAGAATACTTATTACTTCAAGGCTAAACACAAGAACTGATGGTCAGCACTAGCAGGGCAGAATTCAAGAGGGATTGTTTGTGGCAACGTAAGGATACTAGAAAGCAGAGACATCACCCTGCCAATAAAAGTGCGTATAGTCAAGGCCATGGTTTTCTCAGTTGCAATGGATGGCTGTGAAAGTTGGACCATAAGAAAGGCTGAGCGCCAAAGAATCGAGGCCTTTGAACTCTGGTGCTGGAGAAGACTCCTGCGAGTCCCTTGGACCGCAAGGCAAACAAACCAGTCAGTCCTAGAGGAAATCAACCCTGACTGCTCTTTAGAAGACCAGATCCTGAAGATGAAAGTGAAATACTTTGGCCACCTAATGAGAAGGAAGGACTCACTGAAGAAGAGCCTAATGCTGGGAAAGATTGAGGGCAAAAGAAGAAGGGGACGGCAGAGAATGAGGTGGCTGGATGGAGTCACTGAAGCAGTCAGCATGGGCTTAAATGGACTCCAGAGGATGGTGGAGGACAGGAAGGCCTGGAGAAACGTTGTCCATGGGGTCACGATGGGTTGGACACGACTTCTTAACTAACAGCAAAGGATAGTAAACTGATGATACATTTAACTTCAGCCCCCAGCTCTACCTGTTCTACTCCTGTACCATATAGTCTAAAAAGAGAGGGAGCTTCAAAGCAATTAGTGACCCGGCCAATATGCCAAGTAGGAAAATTCAAAAACCTCACAATCTGTATTCAACAACACATCCAAAGATTTCTGAGTGGAGGCTTATACTGAGTGCAGAAAAGTCCTTTTTCTATAATTAAGATAAGGATGGTCTTTATCTGGAGACATCCCATGATGGATTTCAGAGTGGTGCAGTGGCCTAGAGGTGGAACTCTCGCCTCGCAATCAGTAGGCTGTGAGTTCAATCCTAGGTAGAGGCAGATATTTTCTCTCTCTGGGAATATATCTGCTGAATATAGTAGTTCCGCATTGGTGACAGGAAGGGCATCTAGCCAGTAAATATTCAGCTCCATTCAGTTGCCCGCACAAGGGATTATGGTGTCATTAACAGATGATGATGATGAAGATGATGATCCCATGAAAGCTATGTTGTTTAGAGTAGCCAAAACCCAGAATAGGTCTGTTAATACCTTTTTTTTTTTTTGGATTATGGAAACAAATTGCATTAAAATGCTTAACTTTTTGTGAGCTACATCTAATGAACTAAGCTATAGCCCAGTTAATGTCTAATTAATTAGTCACAAAAAAGTGCTATAAAACTACCTCTGAATTTGTAGCTCTTCGTATAGAGGTTCAGCTGATTCCAGTATAGAGTACTGTGCTAGTCCTTATTTGATTAAAAAAATATATGGATACACTGTCAGGCAATCCCTCATCACATGGATCTAGTTTATGGCTTTTAAGATGAACTGGTATTTGGTTGACTCGTGTGACTCAGGAAACAGGTGGAAATTAAACAGTGATGAAGAGGAAGTGAGAATGGATTTGTTGCTGCATTGATGGAGGTCGACTTTTTGCCCATAGGGCAGGGGTGAAATCCAGCAGGTTATGGAGAACTGGTAGCGGAAATTTTGAGCAGTTTGGAGAACTGGCAAATACCAGCTCTGGCTGGCCCCAGAGTGGGGTGGGAATGGGGATTTTGCAGGAACCTTCCCCTGCCACGCCCACCAAGCCACACCCCGCTCACCAAGCCACTCCCACAGAACCAGTAGCAAAAAAAATGTGGATTTCATAGGGATAGCGTCCAATGTGCCTCTGGACACAAAATCACTGTTCTTATGTTTGGTCCCCACACTTGGGCTATAGGTGAAGCCACAAAGAAATGTGAGACGAATTTGAAATAAAAATAGTCCTCGCAATATTGTTTGGATCTTTGTGGTACCTGGAGGAAAAAGGGATGGGGGAGATGGGTGGAACTGGAAAAGGGCTACTGGTTTCACTTTAATGGATGGGAAAGGAAAAACCAAACACCCACCTTCATAACTCTGTAAGAGCCCGTTCAAATTTAGATCATTCATTTCGGAAACCATCTGCATAAAAATCTACATTCAGCAGAGACGGTGGGTTTCAGCAGGTTCTGACCAGTTCTGGAGAACCGGTAGCAGAAATTTTGAGTAGTTTGGAGAATCGGTAGTAAAAATTCTGACTGGCCCCGCCCTCATCCATTCTCTGCCTCCCAAGTCCCAGCTGATTGGAAGGAAATGGGGATTTTGCAGTAACCTGCCCTTGGAGTTGGGAGGGAATGGAGATTTTACAGTATCCTTCCCCTGCCACACCCAGCAAGCTATGCCCACCAAGCCACACCACACCATACCCACACCCATAGAATCGGTAGTAATTTTTTTTGAAACCCAACACTGATTCAGCAGAATAACAGAATTGGAAGACGCCTTGGAAGGCTTTTAGTCCAACCCTCTGCTTAGGCAGGAAACCCTACACCACTTCAGACAAATGGTTTTCTGACATCTTCTTAAAAACTCCCAGTGTTGGAGCATTCACAACTTCTGCAGGCAAGTTGTTCCACTGGTTAATTGTTCTCACTGTCAGGAAATTTCCCCTTAGTTCTAGGTTGCTTCTCTCCTTGATTAGTTTCCACCCATTGCTTCTTGTTCTACCCTCAGGTGCTTTGGAGAACAGCCCGACTCCCTCTTCTTTGTGGCAGCCCCTGAGATATTGGAACACTGTTAAGACCTACCTGACATAAACGTTTGGAGAAAACACATTTTGTGCAGTACTGTATATCGTACTTCCTCGAGCTGATCAGCCTCCTTGCAGTAACATTGACTTAAGCTCTCAGTCTGAGAGTTGTCTTTTGTGTTCAATCATTCTATAAATTACCACACAAATACACTGTAATAAAACTTGGAAAAATATGTCAGCAAATTGCCCGACTGGGATACTTGTTTGAAAAACTCTCCTGGATTCTCCCCGGCCCGCCCTCGCTTTCTTTCTTTTTTAACCATATACTTCATCACTCACTGTAGATGTTTCGTTGTGCCTCGCTTGCCCCCCTCTCCGCAGCCGGGCCCCTCTCATCTCCTGTTATCTCAGCCAGAGACGGATAATGAAGACGAACGGCTTGGCATGCCTCCAGCCCCCAGTCCTGGCACCATGCCCGGACAGACCGAGCAAGACGAATGGCCTGGCATGCCTGGACAAACTGAGCAAATAAACCCCTCCCCCACAGCATGTGAACATGAGGAGTATGAAGCCAGTCACGAACTGGAATTGCCGGCAGCTGGAGGGTGGAGGGATCCACGCTTCCGGAGAATGGAGAGGTGACGTCAGCAAAAGGAAGGGAGGGGCAGGCCTGGATAAGTGCTGAGTCATGGAGCCACACCCCATGGCCTATATAAAGGATCTGCTTTCTGGCATTCTTTGAGTCAGGCAAAGTCTAATTTGGATTGCTGAAGTCACACCTTGGACTCCTGCCTGCCCTGAGAACTCTGACAGAACTTTGGCAAAGCTGCAGAGGCTTTGTGGCCATGCTTGATACAGACTTCCCCGACCCGGCCGTCAGAGGAGGAGTGGGACACGACATGTTTAAATTCCATGGGTGCGAATGCGTGGAAGGCCGTGTGCATGTTTGGAAGGCGCGTGCCTGCACAGCAAGTGTGCAAAAAGGCCAAGCACATGCGCAGAAGGCGTGCATGTGCAAGCGAAGCAAGTGTGCGCACGTGGCAAACTGGTGGCAAGAATATGTAAAACCCACCGCTGGATATATACATATGTAAATATCAAGGGTGAAATGCTCCTGGTTCGGACCGGATCACCCGATCCGGTAGCGATCGTGGCAGGTGGTTCGGAGAATTAGTAGCAATCGTGGTGCGAGGCTTCACCCACCCATCCGGCTGTTGTTACTTCCTGGTTTTAACCAGGAAGTAAGGTATTTTGTACCCTCTGCGCATGCGCAATGGGCCTGCATGTGCATGTGATGCGCACGGGACGTGCACTTCCGAACCAATAAGGAAGGTAAGTAGATTTCACCCCTGGTAAATATCTTATAAGCCTATCCTCCCCTCTGTTGTTATTCAGCATGAAAGGTTATTCTTACAGTAAATATTATTCCCACCTTCTAGCTTCCTTGTCACTTTTAAATCCTTGGTGGGGCCTCCCACACAGGGTTATAGCCATCTGTCACTGAAGCTTTATGCAGAACATCAATTTGCCTGCCCTTAAGTTGTATTTTGATCCAGAGAAGAATGACACTTTGGAAGGTAGCTTAGATGACTTGTTGAAAGATAATAGGGTACAGCACAGAGAAGATGGCAAATAGTAGCTGATGTTTACCGATCCCTCAAAGCTAAACTTCTGGAGAGGAATTCACTGCTGGAAAGTCTCAAGAATAGGAATAAATCAAGTCAACTCAATGAATTAACAATTAATTAGTGGAACGACTTACCTCCACAGGTTGTAGGTGCTCCAGCACTGGAGTTTTTAAGAAGAGATTGGGCAACCATTTGTCTGAAATGGGATAGGGTTTCCTGCCTGAGCAGGGGGCTGGATTGCAAGACCTCTAAGGTCCCTTCCAACTCTGTTACTCTGTTAAATAAAATCATCCTTCGATATATTAAGCCCAAAACCCTTTCACTGTTGCCGAGAAAGATGTAATCATGTCAACATCAGGAGTTGACATCAAATCAAGTAAGTCTTTACTTTTACCAGACTTCATCCCAGTGGTGAAATCCACTTTTTTCACTACCAGTTCTGTGGGTGTGGCTTGGTGGGCGTGGCAGGGGAAGGATACTGCAAAATCCCCATTCCCTCCCCACTCCTGGGGGAAGGATATTGCAAAATCTCCATTCTCACCCCACTCCGGGGCCAGCCAGAGGTGGCATTTGCCGGTTCTCTGAACTACTCGAAATTTCCCCTACCTGTTCTCCAGAACCTGTCAGAACCTGCTGGATCTCACCCCTGCGTCACCCCTTTTTGAATAATAAGTTTTGGCTCAAGTCTGAGCACCTCAAAGCATCACAAGAATCATAGGGCTGGAAGGGACCCTGGAGGTCTTCTTAGTCCAATCCCTGGACCAATATATCATCCTGAATAAATGGTTGACCAGTCTTTTCTTGAAAACCTCCATTGATGGAGCAGCCACAATGTCAGAGGAAAGTTGTTCCATTGATTAATCATTCCTATAGGCAGGAAACTCCTTCCTATTAAGTTGGATCTGCCTCTGATGAGCTTCCAGCTGTTGTGTTGTGTCCTGCCATCATGTGCTATACATAATATATCAACATCCTCTTCCCTATGGCAGCCCTTCAAAGATTGAAAGACAGCTATCATGCCAAACAAAACAGACACAGTCTTCAATGGATAGTTAGAACTGCAGAAAAAACAATAGCTACCAACCTGCCTTCCACTGAGGACCTGTATACTGCATGAATCAAAAAGAGGACTGTGAAAATATTTACAGATCCCTCACATCCTGGACATAAACTGTTTCAACTCCTACCCTCAAAATGACACTATAGAGCAGGGGTCCCCAACCTTTTGGACCTCAGGGACCACTAAATTCATAATTTTAAATCCCACGGACCACTAATATGATTTGCCTAAGGACCAGCTGGGTGGGTGTGACTAGGTGGTCATGTGATTGGGTGGGCATGGACAACTTGATGTCACTCACGTCGAGAGACACCTCACCAGCCTCTACTCGCCCCTCCCTTCCCAGCTACTCCTCACCTCCCCATCTGGGCTCCTTAGAGCCCCAACAGGAAGCAGTTGTTGGAGCTAAGCAGCCACCATGAGAAACAGTTTGCAAAAGAGCTCAGTTCAAATTGGATCTGACCGAGAAGGAGGCTCAGAAGAAGCACCTCATTGAGGACTACGAGCATGTGCTTTCCAAGCAGAGGGAAGACCTGTGGGAGTGCAAGGCCAGGTCACAGTGCCTGGAGGCTCAGTGGGCTGAGATGGTCAGTCAGTTCCAGGCCATGAGGCAGTCCCACTGGAACAAGACCCTCTGGCTCTTCGCCACCAGCAGCACTTCCCTCCAGCCCAAAGCCCCGCACCAGGAGGCTGAAGCAGACCCCAAGTCACAATTTCTGCCGCCCTCCGACCCACACAAAAAGACCCCAAAGGGGGAGACTCTCTGTAACAACACAAATGTTCATTGCACGTATCTGGCCCAGGGGCCGTAGTTTGAGGACCCCTGATTTAGTGCAATATAAAAAATGCAAATAATTTTTCTGGGGACCACCAAAATCTTCTTGGGGACCACCAGTGGTCCACGGACCACCAGTTGGTGACCGCTGCTATAGAGCACTGCACACCAGAACAGCTAGACACAAGGACAGTTTCTTCCCAAATGCCATCACTCTGCTAAACAACTAATTCCCACAACACTGTCGAATTAATGACTAAGACTGTATTACTATTCTTCTTCTCGTCCTTCCTGTTACCTAGCCATACACTTTATTTATTATTTGTCGAGTACATATTATTTAATATATATAAGTATAAGCATGAATTGAATACATAAAATGAATACAATTAAAAGGAACATTAGGACAGGGACAATAGGCACGCTGGTGCTCTTATGCACGCCCCTTACAGACCTCTTAGGAATGGGGTGAGGTCAACAGTAGACAGTCTAAGATTAAAATTTGGGGGGTTTTGGGATGAGACCACAGAGCCTGGTAGTGCATTCCAGGCATTAACAACTGTTACTGAAGTCATGTCTTCTGCAATCGAATTTGGAAAGGCTCACTTTAAGTTTATATCTATTGTGTGCTCATGTATTGTTGTGGTTGAAACTGAAGTAGTCATTGACAGGTGGGACATTGTAGCAGATGATTTTATGAGCTATGCTTAAGTCATACCGAAGGCGTTCTAAATTTTCTAAACCCAGAATTTCTAGTCTGGTGGCATAAGATATTTGTTGCGAGTGGAGGAGTGGAGGACACTTCTTGTGAAATATTTCTTGAGGCAATCAATTGTATTAATGTCCGATATGCAGTGCGGGTTCCAGACAGATGAGCTGTATTCGAGAATTGAATAGAATAGAGAATTCTATTCTAATTCTATTCTATGTCACCCCTAAGCCTTTTCTTCATTAGACTAAGGTAAACGTAAAGGTTCCCCTCGTACATGCGTGCTAGTTGTTGCCGACTCTAGGGGGCAGTGCTCATCTCCCTTTCAAAGCCGAAGAGCCAGCGCTATCCGAAGACGTCTCCATGGTCATGTGGCTGGCATGACTCAACGCCCAAAGGCGCACGGAACGCTGTTACCTTCCCAACAAAGGTGGTCCCTATTTTTCTACTTGCATTTTTTATGTGCTTTCGAACTGCTAGGTTGGCAGAAGCTGGGACAAGTAACGGGAGCTCACCCCGTTACACGGCAGCACTAGGGATTCGAACCGCTGAGCTGCCGACCTTTCGATCGACAAGCTCAACGTCCTAGCCCCTGAGCCACCGCGTCCCTCGTTAGACTAGACATGCCTAATTCCGTTAACCATTCCATTGTATCTATGGAGATTCTCAGTCATCCAGGTCACGGATGTCCCAAAGGTGCTTTTTTCCAAAGGCAACTGGACTTTGAAAAAGCACCTTTAAGGCATTCATTGTCTGTTTTAGCCTCCAGACCCCTTATCATCTTTGCTGCTCCTCTCTGTACTCTTTCTAGGGTCTCAATATCTTTTCTGAATCATGGTGACCAGAACTGGACACAATGTTCCAAAGCTAGGAGGGGAAAAAAAATTTTTATTTCCAATTGCCAATTATTTCTAATATATACTATGAGTCTTCTACCTGGGGAAAGACCTAACAAAATGAAACAGCTAATCTAGTTTGGGCTTTTGACCAAAAACTTTTCTCCAGTCACAAAGAACACCCTCACCTGAGGGTAGAACAAGAAGCAATGGGTGGAAACTAATCAAGGAGAGAAGCAACCTAGAACTAAGGAGAAATTTCCTGACAGTTAGAACAATCAATAAGTGGAACAACTTGCCTCCAGAAGTTGTGAATGCTCCAACACTGGAAATTTTTTAAGAAAATGTTGGATAGCCATTTGTCTGAAATGGTGTAGGGTTTCCTGCCTGGGTTGGATTAGAAGACCTCCAAGGTCCCTTCCAACTCTGATATTATTATTATAGAATCTAGCTGACTTGTAAGAACCTATCCTGCAACAGTTTCTTGATTTTTGACTGCTTCACTCAATGGTGGTATTCAAACGGTTCATATCCAGAGGTGGGTTTCAGCAGGTTCTGACCAGTTCTGGAGAACTGGCAGCGGAAATTTTGAGTGGTTCGGAGAACCGGTAGTAAAAATTCTGACTAACCCTGCCCCCATCTATTCTCTGCCTCCCAAGTCCCAGCTGATTGGGAGGAAATGTGGATTTTGCAGTAACCTTCCCCTGCCATACCCACCAAGCCATGCCTACCAAGCCATGCCCACCAAGCCACACCCACCAAGCCACACCCACCAAGCCACACCCAGAGAACTGGTAGTAAAAAAATGTGAAACCCACCACTGTTCGTACCAGTTCAGACAAACTGGTAGCAGAGATCACGGGTGGGCCCCGCCCATCCACCTATCTGCCTCGGCGCTATGCTGTTCTATTTAGCCACATTTTCGAGGCCGGGTACATACGTGGAAGGCCAGGCGCATGTGCGCGTGAAGGGAGAGTATGCATACGCAGCAAACCAGTGGTAAAAAACGGTGAAATCCACCTCTGGCTTCACTCAATTCCCAATAAAACATCTTTGTTTTTAAGAGGCTTAAGTAGCGCTCTCTCTCTCCCCCCCCCCCCCGGCCACCCATCTGTGTGTGTGTTTTTTTCCTCTCCCATTTAGGCTATTTGCAGCAAGTTGAAAGTTTTCCAATTTTCAACCAGCATTTTAAAGGAGTATTTTGTTTCGCGCTTATGCTTTTTAGGCGAATAAATGGTTTTGTGCTACCATCTGTGGAACGTTGCGTTAACGATATTAACCCCCCCCCAGCTTACATTTCCTTCCCTCTTTCTGGCATTACAGTATTTATTCAAGGTGGCCCCTCAATTTGTTTAAAGTTATAACTCCTCCAACACCTATTCCTACTCCTTTTCCTCCAGATATTACTTGGTTGGATAATGAAATGTTTGCAAGAACGCAACCAATTTCACAGAGCACAAAGGACCTCATAGTCCTCCTTTTCCTCCCTCTTTCTCTTCTCCTCTTCTCCTCCACTCCATAAACCCCACTCCCTTCTAGCCTTGATGATGTTACCTAGTTGGGTCATGAAACATCTGCAAAAAGAGCATCAAGCTCACAGAGCATCAAGGACCCACAGTCTTCTTCCTCTTCCTCCCTTCCTCTTCTTCTTCTTCTTCTTCCTCCTCCTCCTCTTCTTCTTCCTCCTCTTGTCCACTCCATAAACCCCACTCCCTTCTAGCCTTGATGATGTTACCTAGTTGGGTCATGAAACATCTGCAAAAAGAGCATCAAGCTCACAGAGCATCAAGGACCCACAGTCTTCTTCCTCTTCCTCCCTTCCTCTTCTTCTTCTTCTTCCTCCTCCTCCTCTTCTTCTTCCTCCTCTTGTCCACTCCACAAACCCCACTCCCTTCTAGCCTTGATGATGTTACCTAGTTGGGTCATGAAACATCTGCAAAAAGAGCATCAAGCTCACAGAGCATCAAGGACCCACAGTCTTCTTCCTCTTCCTCCCTTCCTCTTCTTCTTCTTCTTCCTCCTCCTCCTCTTCTTCTTCCTCCTCTTGTCCACTCCATAAACCCCACTCCCTTCTAGCCTTGATGATGTTACCTAGTTGGGTCATGAAACATCTGCAAAAAGAGCATCAAGCTCACAGAGCATCAAGGACCCCACAGACTCCTCCTCCTCTTCCTCCTACATCTGGAAATACCAGAGGTATTCTTTTAAAGCTACTGAAATGTGAAGAATGTTATCTATTTCCTTTTTTGGGGATACGCCAGGACAACTCTCTGAGAGACCCCATGGAGTTCATTATAAATGCAGAAGGCCCTAAAGCCCTACACCCACAATTCTTACTTAAGAACATATTTGAAACATTCCATTCCAATTTAAAATTTACTGCATAATTGCAGTCTCTCCCTCTCTCTCTCTCAAAAAAATATATAACCTGTGCAGTCTTGTGCTTATGCAAATTATTTGATTTACATGATTTATTCCAGAAAGCAAAATTTGGAGTCTCTTCCCCATCATCACCCCAAACAGAACTTGTATTATATTGGCAAGGGTAACATATTTCATGGCTTGTGAGGCCTGGGAACAACCTCCAGGCACAAGTATTTTCATAAGTAGATTCCGAGTAACTAATATTTATGTATTTAAACTTTTTTTTTCCACTTTAAAAAAACAAAACAAAAAACCCACCCTAAACCTGGAGGGCAAAATAATTTAAAAAGATTTAAAATGATAACAATTAGATGAACTGTACAAGTTGACGTTAACCTTCTAGACAGGCAACCGTATCAGAATTCAGAGCTGGGATGGAATGCGAGGTTCTAGAACTTGGTTAAAAGGTAAAGGTAAATGTTCCCCTTGCATGTATGTGCTAGTCATTCCCGACTCTAGGGGGCGACGCTCATCTCTATTTCAAAGCCGAAGAGCCAGCGCTGTCCAAAGATGTCTCCGTGGTCCTGTGGCTAGCATGACTCAATGCCAAAGGCGCACGGAATGCTGTGATCTTCCCACCAAAGGTGGTCCCTATTTTTCTAGTTGCATTTTTTAACGTGCTTTCGAACTGCTTTTGAACTGCTAGGTTGGCAGAAGCTGGGAAAATAACAGGAGCTCACCCCGCTACGCAGCACTAGGGATTTGAACCGCTGAACTGCTGACCTTTCGATTGACAAGCTCAGCGTCTTAGCCACTGAGCCACCCGGTCCCTTAGAACTTGGTCACTAAAAGTAATACTGAGGTAAGACCCACCCCCTCCTAGAAGAATGAAATATTTTGAGAAATATTAAAATAGAATAAAAAGAATAGAATAGAATAGAATAGAATAGAATAGAATAGAATAGAATAGAATAGAATAGAATAGAATAGAATAGAATAGAATTCTTTATTGGCCAAGTATGATTGGACACACAAGGAATTTGTCTTTGGTGCATATGCTTTCAGTGTACATAAAGAAAAAAATAAAATATATTCGTGAAGAATCATAAGATACAACACTTAGTGATAAACAATCCAATCATACTAGGAAATACTAGGAGACTAATAAACAATCCAACCATACTAGGAAACAATAAAAACAATATAAGTTGTAAAGATACAAGCAACATGGATATAGCCATAAGTGGGAAGAGATAGATACTAGTAAGGATGAGAAGAAGAATAGTAATACAGTATTTAATTTGACAGTGTAGTGGGAATTATTTGTTTAGCAGAGTGATGGCATTCGGGGAAAAACTGCGCTCATTGTGAGGTGAGAGCTCCACCTCTAGGCCACCATGCCATTCATATGTTCACATCACTGTGTTGCCAATTTCCTCCCTTTCTACTTTATGAGTTGCTGAGGTTGATTCTGGGACACTGGGATACTGGGACCATCATAAATGTGAACCATTCGTCAAGCATCCGAATTTTGATCGCATGACCATGGGGGATGCTGCAAAGTTTGTAAATGTGAAAAATGGTCATGTGACTTTTTCAGTGCTGTTGCAACTTTGAACAGTCACTAAATGAACTGTTGTAAGTCAAGAACTACATGTATGTGTATGTATATGTATGTGTGTGTGTATGTATATAGGTGTGTGTGTAATTTATTATATATAAATCGATACATACCATGTTTCCCTGAAAATAAGACCCTGTCTTATATTTTTTGAAGGCTGAAATAATCACTTGGCCTTATTTTTGGGGAGGTCTTATTATTTTGGGGCATGTGGGCCTCTGGTGGCTCAGCAGACTAAGTCTGTCTGTTATTAACAGCAGCTGCTTGCAATTACTGCAGGTTCAAGTCTCACCAGGCCCAAGGTTGACTCAGCCTTCCATTCTTTATAAGGTAGGTAAAATGAGGACCCAGATTGTTGGGGGCAATAAAAAGTTGACTTTGTATATAATGTACAAATGGATGAAGACTATTGCTTAACACATTGTAAGCCGCCCTGAGTCTTCAGAGAAGGGCGGGATATAAATTCAAATAAAAAAATTAAAAAAAGATGGGGGTCCTCTTGCTTTCCAGCCCTTTCTACCTAACTCTAACCAGAATAAATGGCGGGGATCAGCTGCACATGCATTTAAATATTTTTTGGGAGGGCTTATTTTTGAGGAGGGCTTATTTTCGGGAGGGGGGTATTTTAGTGCATGCACTCAAAAGCCCGACTGGGCTTATTATCAGGGGATGTTTTATTTTTGGGAAAACAGGGTATATATATTAAACAAATCTTTGTTGGCAATCAGCGAGAGATAGATTGGTAACTTTATTATAATTGCTCGATAACAAAACATTCATTAATGCTATTTTTATACAACTATACTCAAATATATTCCAGTTATAATGCCATATTTCCTTCCAAAAATTATGCATGGATTCATCACCAAACCGGAGGTGTGATTGATCAGGTAGCACGTCAATTAGATTATACTCTTTTTCTAATTCTCCCCATAAAATAGTTATTTTGGGGGCTCATTCTAATCACGTTGAAGCTCAAGTCTGCCTATCGTTACTTTAAGAACCTGCTTACTAAGCAATTCTGAATCTGACCAATAACCTAAAGGCACAACTTAGCATGATTACTATTTTATTTATTTATTTGTTTGTTTGTTTGTTTGTTTATTTTGTCGAGTACATATTAGATAATATATATAAGTATAAGCATGAATTGAATACATAAAATGAATACAACTAAAGGGAACATTAGGACAGGGACGGTAGGCACGCTGGTGCTCTTATGCACGCCCCTTTCTTTATTTTCTTCTGTATCCCACTCCAAAAATGTACAAGAAAGTTCTTAATGCTAAGCACATGAAGAACGTGGAATGAGAGAGAGAGAGAGAGAGAGAGAGAGAGAGAGAGAGAGAGAGAGAGAGAGGACAAACCCCAGCTGAATGTATCAAAATGAACTTCACTAAAGAAGGTGAACGGATAACAAGCAGAAGTACCGCATAACCAAAGCTTATATGCAACTTACTCATCACATTGGTGGCCTCAATTTGTTCCAAGGAGTTGCAGGAAAGTATAAATTGGATTATGGTGCATAACAAGACTGAGAGATCGCTTAAGAGTTCATGTTATCTAGCATGATTCAGGCTTGAGCAAAAGTCTGCAGAAAGATAAGCCAATGTTGTGCTCACAGGATTATTGTTAAACGCATACAAAGGTTGCAAATATTTTACCTGAACTATTCGGAACTGGCCTTGCCATGGAGAACTATTTAAATATGAGTTGAGAAGGTTGGTTTGTTCATTAGTGATCAATTTATTCCAAACAACTAGCCCCTTTTAATAATTTAATCAATAGAGATGAAAGGCGAACAGAGGGAGATGCAAGCATTTCGTATCGACTCCTCAGTACCTACATTACAATAACATAGTTAAAATCAGCCTCAAATATAAAATGTAGCAAGAGCGTTAATTAAGCCCATAATGTATGCAGGAAAGCAACCAGTGGCAAGCCTTACGCCTACGGGAGGCATAGATTGATATCACTTATTGACATCCTAAATTGGCATCAACTTATTCCTTTAATTTGCTCAGTTCACATGTGCAGCTTTTAGTCCAACTTGGTCATGGTCATTACTAAGTTTCGAGTCTAATGTCAACTTTCGAAAGGGTTCGAAAGACGTCTTTTGAATGTATATGAACCCCGCTTTTCCAAAAGCTTGTCATGATACCTGATCCCTGTCTCTAGCTAACGTAACTTTGCTAAAATACAACTATAACATCTGTGTCGTGTCCCCCTCCTCCGCTGACGGCCGGGTCAGGGAAATCCGAATCAGGCGTGCCTCTGCAGCTCTGCCAAAGTCCTAGCAAAGTTCTCAAGGCAGGCAGGAGACCAGAAAGTGACTTCAGCAAGATAAGGTAGACTTTGCCTGACTCAGAGAATGCCAGAAAGCAGATCCTTTATATAGGCCATGGGGTGTGGCTCCATGACTCAGCACTTATCCAGGCCTGCCTCTCCCTTCCTTCTGTTGCCACCGCCTATCAATTCTCCTGAAGCGAGGGTCACTCCAGTCTGCAGCTGTTGGTAATTGACCTTCCTCAGGCTCACATGCTGTGGGGGAGGGGTTGGGGTCTAGTTGCTCCGTTTGCCTGGGCATGGAGCCAGAGCTGGGGGCTGGAGGCACTTCTTCCTCCTCGGCCTGTCTGGGCATGGAGCCAGGGCTGGGGCCGGGAGGCATGCTAGGACATTCCTCAGCGTTTGGAAGCAAATAAGATGGGCCCGGCTGCGGGGAAAGTGGACGAGGCACAACAATCTGGTTTCCATGTAGCACGCTACATCCATTATCCATCAGCAGAATGTACATTACCCAGGGTTTATATTGCAAGGATTAGGGGTAGGGATGGGGTTCAAAAAATTTAGCAAGGGGTTCTCTGCCCGGTTATTGGGTGGGCGTGACCATGGTGACCATGGCTAGTTGGCCTCCTGCACCAACTAGCAGGAGGCGTGGTGTGGCGGGAGGGGGGGTTGTTTTTTTAAAAAAAATTATTTATTTTTCACAACAGTATATATAAGCATAAGCATGAAATAACTATACGATATATAAGCATATATATAAGCATAATTATGTAATAACTATATTAATTGGATATAATGAAAGGGAACATTAGGACAGGAACAGTAGGCACCCTGGTGCTCTTATGCATGCCCCTTACAGACCTCTTAGGAATGGGGTGAGGTCAATAGTAGACAGTTTTTGGTTAAAGCTTTGGCAATTTTGGGAAGAGACCACAGAGTCTGGTAGTGCATTCCAGGCATTAACAACTCTGTTACTGAAGACGTCTTACTACAAAAAATGTCTGAGGTGATCCCAAGATTGTCTGAGACAATCCCGAAGATGAAAAAGCTTCCGAAACCCAAAATAAGTCAAGAGTTTTGTTTATGTTGGTCACTTAAACCCAGACGAAAACAGCTG
Organism: Ahaetulla prasina; assembly: GCF_028640845.1. Taxonomy (NCBI): domain Eukaryota; kingdom Metazoa; phylum Chordata; class Lepidosauria; order Squamata; family Colubridae; genus Ahaetulla; species Ahaetulla prasina. The sequence goes on along the minus strand of NC_080546.1, from coordinate 84,308,820 downwards.
ATGAAATCAAGAAGCAAACAAATATTGTCAAGGAATCCCTTTTAAAGATGAAAGGATATTCTGACCTCAAGGTAAATGGATTGAAAAGTAAATATAAGAATAATCAATGTTACATCTGATCTACTCTTTTATATATATATATATATAATTGCAAGATGTAGAAAACATCAAAAGAAGAGGCTGAAAGCCTCTACAACTGGCTTTTAAGGCCAATCTTGAAAATCTCTTAAGAGTCACAAAAAAGGTCAAATCTCGAAGCCTAAGAAGTTGCCCAATTATTTCAGTCATATAGTCTGGGGCAACTCAGAAGCAACGGATGACAAAGAGACTATTGAAGTTGCAGCAGGTGTTAAGTGTAGAAGTCTCAGTTATAAAGAATGTGCAAGGGTGGCATCAGAGGTGGGATTAAGGTGGTTCGGAACAGATCGAGCGAACCGGATGTAAATTTTACACTTGGCCAATAAAAAATTCTATTCTATTCTGTTGTGCCACATCTTTGTGAAGTGGTTGTTTTGTTTCTCCAGTGTACAGATCTGCACATGTCTCACATCATTGTACTTCAGCTATCATCTCAAAAAACCTTAAATTTCAGAGGTAAAGCTCTAGGTCATGGTACATAATATGTACCATGACCTAGACGACTGAGAATCTCTATAGACATTTATGATAGGAACTTGTAGTTGTCATTGATTATTCTTTTATTAGCAGTTATTAATATTATTACTGTCCCAGGTCATCTTGGAGGCAGGTGGAAACTAAATCTAATGAAACAAAAATCATTGTAACAGAACCTTTTTTGAATATTTTCTTCATGGGTTTTTTTGCAGCCTCATTTCAGCCCTTGTTTATAAGTTATGCCACTAATGATCTGTTTTCCTGACAATTTTCCAACAGTCTTAGCCTTCCTCACAATCCCTCACAGATATGTTGTTCCAATTGTAACCAGGTGACATTCTCCGTTCTTTAAAATAAAGTTAAAATATACATAAAGTCAAACAAGCAATAAACAACTCACAATCCTATGCCAAAGATAATAAAGCAAATAATTCAAATGCAACACTACAATCTAAGAGGAATTCTACTATATTCATAACTCATCTATCTCTAAGGCCTGCTCAAAAAGCTAGGTTTTTATTGCTTTTCCACCAGCCAATAAGAGCCAAGTCAATATAAGAGGAATGTTGTTTCAAAAAAGAGAAGAGGATCTGAGATCCTTCAAGGTGACATTCCCTGAATAAAGAGGTCTAAAGGGAATCTCTGGTATCTGATTTTTATTAGAAAATATAAGCAGCTGGAGAATATCAAGGTGATAATAAGCATAATTTCACAGGTCACAGTGAACAATTTGAATTGCACTAGAATCAAACTCAAACTCAAACTCAAACCCGTTTCAAACCCGTTACTAGTCCCAGCTTCTGCCAACCAAGCAGTTTCGAAAGCACGTAAAAATGCAAGTGGAAAAAATAGGGACCACATTTGGTGGGAAGGTAACAGCGTTCCATGCGCCTTTGGTGCTGAGTCATGCTGGCCACATGATCAATACTTATGGGACCGCCTGCTGTTACCTCATGCCTCCCACCGACCCGTACGCTCACACAGAGAGGGTCTTCTCAGGATGCCATCTGCCAAACAATGCCGGCTGGCGGCCCCCAGGGGCAGGGTCTTCTCTGTTGGAGCTCCTACGCTCTGGAATGAACTTCCCCCTGGCCTACGCCAAGTGCCTGACCTTCGGACCTTTCGCCATGAGCTGAAAACACACTTATTTATTCAAGCGGGACTGGCTTAACAGTTTTATTAAATTTTAATTGGGGTTTTATTATTTTAGGGTTTAAAATTTTTAATTTTTAATGTCAGCCACTTTTGTAATATGCTCTGTTTTAAATTTTTTGTTTTAATTGTATATATATATTGGGTTTTTATCTTTTGGCTGTACACCGCCCTGAGTCCTTCGGGAGAAGGGCGGTATAAAAATCTAATAAAATAAATAAATAAATAAATAAATCAGGGAGAGGTCTTCGGACAGCGCTGGCTCTTCGGCTTTGAAACGGAGATGAACACCGTCCCCTAGAGTCGGGAACGACTAGCACGTATGTGCGAGGGGAACCCTTACCTTTTACCTTTAGAATCAAACTGATTCTAGTGCAATTCAAATTATCACTGAGAGGGACGCGGTGGCTCAGGGGCTAGGACGTTGAGCTTGTCGATCGAAAGGTCGGCAGCTCAGTGGTTCAAATCCCTAGTGCTGCCGTGTAACGGGGTGAGCTCCCGTTACTTGTCCCAGCTTCTGCCAATCTAGCAGTTTCGAAAGCATGTAAAAATGCAAGTAGAAAAAATAGGGACTACCTTTGGTGGGAAGATAACAGTGTTCTGTGCGCCTTTGGCGTTGAGTCATGCTGGCCACATGACCACAGAGATGTCTTCGGACAGCGCTGGCTAATCGGCTTTGAAACGGAGATGAGCACCGCCCCCTAGAGTCAGCAACGACTAGCCTGTATGTGTGAGGGGAACCTTTACCTTTACCTTAGAATCAAACTGCTAATAGCAATAGCAATAGCATTTATATACCGCTTCATAGTGCTTTACAGACCCCTTTAAGTCAGCATATTACCCCCAACAATCTGGGTCCTCATTTTACCGACCTCGGAAGGATGGAAGGCTGAGACACCCTTGAGCCTGGTGAGATTTGATTTGCCAAACTGCTGGCAGCCGGTGATCAGCAGAAGTAGCCTGCAGTACTGCACTCTAACCACTGCGACACCTTAGCTCAGCAGTGTAACTCTTGAGTAAATTGTGTTGTATGTTAAAATCATGGCATGTACATAACAGCCATAGAGATTCTCAGACATCCAGGCCATGGTTGTCCAAAAGGTCAGGAGACAACTGGACTTTCTTGTTTTTTCTTTGAAGATGTTTCACTTATCATCCAAGAAGCTTCTTCAACTCCAACTGGATGGTTCCTTCCATTTCCCACCATCCAAGTCAGGCTGGGCAGAGCAGGGGAGAAGTAGAACACGGGAGAGGGGGTTCAGATGGCCAAGGCCCACCCCCTCCTCACACTAGGCAGCGCAGGGAGGAATGGAGAAGAGAGCAACCTGGGTTGCGTGGCTTATGAGGGAGGAAAGGGACACGATCCTCTTTACAAGGCACAGCTGCTGATGGAGTTTAAAGGAAAGGCAAACGGGAGGGGCGGTTGTCGGGAACAAACGCTGAGTTCATCTGGTGTTTATCTGAGTTCCTGGCATCCTCCCAACTGGTTTGATTTACTGCCGTGCTACTTCACTTCTGGAATTTCATATTTTGCTTGCCCTGCCCGATTAGTTACCTTGTCTTGCCTTGTTGGATTTTTAGTTGGAAGTTTTTTGCTTACAACATTCAGGACTGAAGTATGGCCAGCCAAAGAATATTACAGGTTGGTGGAAGAGCTCTCTCCAGGCAGGAGAGTTGAAAGGGACATTGGGACCACAGTTGATGATAATAAAGGGACTCATATCGGTTCTCTGGCTGTGTTACCTTTGTGTCACGCCCTGGGTCATCGCAGACTCATTATCATCTGAGTTTCATGAACCTATCCAAATTACCTCCTAGAAACCTAATGGGTAGGTTGATCAAAAACTAGATATGAAAGACAATGGACAATTTCAAAACAATCTGGGGTGGATCATATAAATATCAACGCCTCCCATTTTCAAATTACAGCACAGAGTGGTTTCTGTACGAGATGAGCAGCAAATAAATTTCATAAATAAATCTTCCAAATTAAAAAACCAGAACAAATATGTGGTATCTCAAGCCATGAAAACATTAGACAGATCGATCCACGGATGTTCCAGACCATAACTCCAAGTCTGTCTGAGATCCATGGAGTAGCAATGTTCCATAGGGCCAGTGGTGGGTTGTAACCGGTTTAACAACCAGTTCAGCGATCGCACGCATGACACGCTTCACGCATGCGCACCTAACTTGCTTGCGTGCAGTGTTCAAAATACAGCAGTTCTGAAGCTCAGCTGCTTACCTTCTAAGCAGCCCCGGTTAGTAGAGCAGCGGAGGCATGGAAATCAGCTGTGCCCCGCAAATCAGCTGAGCCAGAAAGAAGGAAATATAGGACTAGATAGGGCAGGGGCCAATGGGTGGGGCCAGCTGATCATTGGAACTACCTGTTCGCCCAAATTGGTCTGAACCGGCAGCAGCCCACTACTTCATAGGACTATGATGAATTGCCAACCAGACATGGGACTGACTGTCCAGGCCAGGATACTTGTTGTGACTCGTCCTCCCTCTTCTCCTCAGCTGGGCCCCTCCCGTCTCCAACTGGTCCTGTTATCAGACTCCGAGTCTGATAATGAAGATGAACGGCCTGTCATGCCTCCAGCCCCCGGCCCTGGCCCCATGCCCAGAGAGGATTCCAGGAGTGAACAAACAAGCCCGATAAACCTCACTCATATGGCGTGTGTTCCTTTGGCTCAACCATCAGAGGAAGCCAGCCAGGGATTGGAATTGCTTGGGCCTACTCCTTCTGACCCCTCCCTTTCCCAAACAGCAGAAGACAATTCAAAGTGGGAGGATCCTCGCTTCCGGAGATCTGAGAGGTGACGCCAACAGAAGGAAGGGAGGGGCAGGCCTGGATAAATGCTAAGTCATGGAGCCACACCCCACAGCCTATATAAAGGACCTGCTTGTGGCATTCCAACCTTGAGTCAAGCAAAGTCTTATCGAGTTTGCTGATATCAGACCCTATCGCTGAAGTCACAACTTGGACTCCCGCCTGCCCTGATAAACCTTGAAGGGACTTGGCAAGCTGCAGAGGCTTCGTTACCAAGTTTGTTATGGACTTCCTTGACTCGTTTGTCAGAGTGGGGGATGGGACACGACAATACTGCTATGATCCCAAGAGAAGCAAGAGCAGAATGAGATTGATCCTGGAGCCCAACTTCAGGAACAAGCCTTCATGGACCAAGCTATCAGAAGCCATCAAGAGTTTCCCACATGACAAAAGCCATCCCTTTGCTCCGCTAGCCTGCATTCATAGATAATGCCAAGGGCCCTCCCTCTTTTTATTTTTCCAGGCCACGCTCAGAGAAGAAACTGTAGAATAGCGGCATTTTATTATGAGTTAGATTGCATGCTTGTGCTAGCCAAGAGCTGACAGCACAAAAGACAAAGCATAAATCAATACGGAGGGGGAAAAAAGGAACATTACAAATTGAAAAACAAACAGCGGCACAATATTGAAAAAAGATCAAATATACTAGTCAATGCAGAAATGAGCTAAAAGGAAGATGCTATAAAAGACTTTCCTCTTCCAAGAGACTCAATGAATATTTTATACATATCTATAGCTCTATATATTATGCTCAGGAATGAGAAGGTCATCATGTGTAAATGGGTTTTCATGTTCAAAGTACTGGATTGTCATTGTGTCTTTTTTATCGAGAGAAGTGGAGAAGCAGGCACGTTTATTTAGGAGACAAAGTAATTGTTCACTTAATGGTTCACGTTCTAGTGGAGTCAGCCCTCACGTGAGGGAGTGTGTCATGTCCCACTCCTCCGCTGACGGCCGGGTCAGGGAAATCCGAATCAGGCGTGCCTCTGCAGCTCTGCCAAAGTCCTAGCAAAGTCCTCAGGGCAGGCAGGAGACCAGAAAGTGACTTCAGCAAGATATGTTTAGACTTTGCCTGACTCAGAGAATGCCAGGAAGCAGGTCCTTTATATAGGCCATGGGGTGTGGCTCCATGACTCAGCGCTTATCCAGGCCTGCCCCTCCCTTCCTTCTGTTGCCTCCGTCTATCAAGTCTTCTGACGCGAGGGTCACACCAGTCTGCAGCTGTTGGCAATTGACCTCCCTCAGGCTCACATGCTGTGGAGGAGGGGGCACAATCCCATCCTATATCTCTGGTTTGAGTTTTGACACCACATGCATATGCCAACCATGCAGGAGAGCGAATTGCCATGTTTTGTGACAGTCCACGCATGTGTGGATGGTGCTCACATTTCCGGTGCAGGGCGAACTTGTTGTAACAGTATGCGAAGCCCACCTCTGCTCCGAAGTGAGAAATACTGAAGCTGTACACATCTCACACATCTCACACACCCCAATATAATTCAGGGATGGAATATGGGGTGTTCTCGATCTTAATAGACCCACCAATGAATGTGTTGCAGCTGCCAAAAAAAAGCTAATGCAGTTCTTAGTTGTATCAACAGAGGGATAGGTTCAAGATTACGCAAAGGGTCAGTACTGCTTTATACTGCACTAGTAAGGCTTATTTGGAGTGCTGCATCCAGTTTGGTCACCATGATGCAAAAAGATGTTGAGACTCGAGAATGAGTGTAGAGAAGACCACAAAGATGATGAGAGGTCTAGAGCAGCGGTTCTCAACCTGTGGGTCGTGACCCCGTTGGGGGTCGAATGACGATTTGCCAGGGGTCGCCTAAGACCATCGGAAATATGGGAAGTATACTTGCAAGTCGAAGAATCACGCTCCAATGGTTGACTCCACAAGCCAGCTGCAGGCTCTTCAAATCGCTAGCCGAATTCGGCTTCAGGCGCGATGAATTAAAAAAGAGAGAAATCTTTGCTCTGATGTCTCCCTCTCAAGCCAGCTGCAATCGCTCCCAATCGCTAGCCTAATCTGGCTTCAGGCGCGATAAACTTAATAGGGGAGGAGTCTCCACTTTAATGCCTCCGTCCTGTATTAAAGGGGTCGCAGCATGTATTAAAGGAGTCGCAGCACTATAAAGGTTGAGAACCGCTGGTCTAGAGGTTAAACCATGTGATGAAATAGTGGGGGAACTAGGCACATCTAGTCTGAAAAAGAGAAGGACTAGGATGGATATAATATCGGTCTTCCAGTATTTGAGGGGCTGTCACAGAGAAGAGGGAATCAAGCATGAGAGGACAGGATGTAATGGGTACAAGATCCAACCTACAACTAAGGAGAAATTTCCCGACAGAACAATGAATCTGTGGAATGGCTTGCTTCCAGAAGTTGTGGGTGCTCTTTGATTGGAGTTTTTAAAAGTAGAGATTGGATGGTCATTTTTTTGGAGTGATACATATGGTCTCCTGCTCAGCAAGGGAGTTGGACTAGAAGGCCTCCAAAGTCCCTTTCAAAGTCCCTGTTATTCTATGTTCTCTGTATTCAGATGTCATGCGTTGATTAGACTTCTCATTTCAAATCTCCTTCCTACATCCTAAAAAGGGATTAGGGACAAATGGCAGGTCCAAGTAAGACCAATTAAGTTCCGTCATCATATTTGGAGAGTGAAAATCCGATTTTGCCAAGGGATCTATAAATTCCAGTGGCATTTTTACCATGCAGGACTGGACTTTAAGATGAGGAAAAGGCCTAATGAGACAACCTCAAAGACGAAAGTTCCCAATTTATTCTACCGTTGGAAAAAACAACCATTGACTTAAAAGAAATGCAATTATTCTAATTGCTGAAAGCTAACCTATTTTTCCGATGTTTAGGAACTTTTGAACAGATTTTGCTCATCAAAATCAGATGATGAGAGGTTAAGTCTTTGGTTTGAACTCAACCCCTGCTAACTGCATGACAAATCATGTCAGCAATAATTACTGCAAAGGGATGAGATCGGAGGTAGTATTCAGCTGGTTTGGACCGGTTTGCCCAAACTGGTAGCGGAAATTACAGGTGGGCCCACCCCTGCCCACTTCTGCCCATCCACCCTGGCTCTATACCATCCTATTTAGGCACATTTTTGAGGCTGGGCGCATGCGCCAAAGGCACACGCACCAGCAAAGAGCATGTGCGGAAGGCGGGGCACATACCTGGATGAGGCGCATGCACACACATTTCTGAACTGGTAAAGTAAGTCAGTACCATCCCTGGATGAGATATCGAAATAACTTTAAAGGTGTTGTGTCTTGCCTGCCCTCAGAGCAGCCGGGACCTTCTTATCTGCTCCCGAACACGGAGGAATGTATGCCTCCCGGCCCCAGTCCTGGCTCCATGCCCAGACAAACTGCAGAAGAAGGAGCACTTCCCGGCCCCAGCCCTGACTCCATGCCCAGGCAAACGGAGCAGCTAGACCCCTTCCCCTCCTCCACAGCATGTGAGCCTGAGGAGGGTTTATTACCAACAGCTGATTGGAGTGACCCTCGCATCAGAAGATTGGATAGGCGGAGGCAACAGAAGGAAGGGAGGGGCAGGCCTTAATGAGTGCTGAGTCATGGAACCACACCCCATGGCCTATATAAAGGATCTGCTTTCTGGCAGTCTCTGAGTCAGGCAAAAGTCGAACTTATCTTGCTGAAGTCACTTACTGGTCTCCTGCCTGCTCTGAGGACTTTGCTAGGACTTTGGGCAGAGCTGCAGAGGCAAGCCTGATTCGGATTTCCCTGACCCGGCCGTCAGCGGAGGAGTGGGACACGACAAAAGGGCTTCAATCTTCAAATGCCAAGTTCTCATTGTTTGGGTATAGGTCGGGGTGAAATGCTCCTGGTTCGGACTGAATCACCCGATCTGGTTTGGACCAGATCAGCCTATCCGATAGCGATGGCGGCGGGTGGTTCGGAGAACCGGTAGCAAAAATCCCTGCCCCCCTCCATGCCCAGCACAAGGTTTTTTGTTTGTTTGTTTGTTTTTTACTTTTAAAAGTGTTTTTTCTTTGACTGAAAAAATGCTTTTAAAAGTAAAAAAAAAAGCCTCTGATGATTGTGCAGCTCATCTGGGATCATCAGAGCCTTTTAAAAGCATTTTTTCTACAACCTCTTCGGCCAAAGAGGTTGTAAAAAAATGCTTTTAAAAGGCTCCTCTGACGATCCCAGCTGAGTTGCCTGATTGTCAGAGGTTATTTTTATTTTAAAGGCAAAAAAAATGCTTTTAAAAGAAAACAAAAACCTCTGATGATCAGGCAACTCAGATGGGATTGTCAGAGCCTTTTAAAAGCAAGAAGAGGTTGTAGAAAATTTTTTTTTTAAAAGTAAAAAAAAAAGTTGGCCACGCCCACCCAGTCACATTACTCCCCCTACCAAGCAATGCCCCAGAACCGGTAGTAACAAATTTTACATTTCACCACTGGTATAGCTGATCTATGTGGTGTTTAATATAGAGAAATAGACTGAAAATATTTTTAATAAATAATAAACATTTGCCATAAATATAGAAATAAATATACGGAAGGTGACCCGCTTAATCATTATCATATGGGATTCTATAATCATTTAGAATGCATCAGATTTACAACTCTGTGCTCCAACCTGTCCTACATTTCTGTCCACAATTTAATACGAATTCTAATATGGGACGTACAAATAATTGGCAACAGATTGCAGTTAAACAGCCAAGTTGGGGTGAGCTTCATTTCCACAAATGATTTCCACAAATGTAGAGCAGATGTTTGGGGCTGAGTCCCCAACTAGGAAAAGTCTAGTATTGCAAACTCAGAACATCTGGAAGATGCTTGATCTGAAAAGAGGACTCGTCAATGAAAAAGAGGAATTGTGAGAACTTGGACAGGAGAAAGTTTCTTGGGAACAGAAGAGACCTGCAACTTCTCTTAATGACCATCAAATTTCTCCTGCACTTGGAAATCTCTAGATCCATAACCTATGAAATTCTGGGGGAATTTAAGAAATTTTCAGTCAAGAATGGAATAGTTTTTGTGATTTCAGAACTATTCCCCAGATGGCACGAGAGCTTCAAGAAAGGATATTGGATGGCTAACCTCTGATGGCCACTTTTGCTATTTGTGATTTGCAGTTATATTTAGAGGATATTAGAGGATATTTAGAGGCAGAGAAAGATAGTCAAGAATGGAATGGTTCTTGTGATTTCAGAACCATTCCCCAGATGGCACGACAGCTTCAAGAAAGGATTTTGGATGACTGACCTCTGATTTAAATATAAAAGAGCACTTTGTTATTTGTGATTAGTAATTATTCTTAGAGGATACTAAGAGGATATTTAGAGGCAGAGAAAGATAGTTAAGAATGGAATGGTTTTTGTGATTTCAGAACCATTCCCCAGATGGCACGATAGCTTTAAGAAAGGATATTCGATGGCTGTCCTCTGATTAAAATATAAAAGGCCACCTTAGATTTAAATATATTAAAAATTAAGCAGAGAATTGTGTCATTTATGTAAGAATATGATGTGTTAATGATAGAATAATTATTAATGTTAATGTTGTTTTGGGGAACGGAGGAAAGGATTATAAAATAGATTGGGGAAAGAGGGAAACGAGTGTTAAATTTTTGAGAGAACAGTTGAATATAATGTAAGAGAACTAAGTTAAATATGAAATTGAAACTGAATTGTTAGGTTAGAGACATTTTATATTTGCTTTTTTCCTTTCCTTTCCTTTTTTCTTTGCTTTTCTTTTTTATGAGATTAAACTACTGTTATATTTGGATTAAAGGAGTAGAAGCAGTTTGAAATTTGGGGACTAGACTTGATTTAAATATTGATTTCAGAATGGGGGGTTAGAATAGAATTTTGAGGAAAATTCATGTAAATAAAAATAATTTTATAAGGGAAAAGGAAATATAGTGGATTTAATGTATTGGGGGGTGAAATTTGATTTGTTTAAAGATGTACCTAACTGATACTCAAAATGATTGTTTTGTATTTTACAAAAATAATAAAAAATTTGTCAAAAAAAGAAAGAAAGAAAGAAAGAAAGAAAGAAAGAAAGAAAGAAAGGAAAAGAAAAGAAAAGAAATTTTCAGCAAATGATGCAAACTTCCTCCCCAGCGATGGGTTTCACATCTTCTTGCCACCGGTTCGCCTTCCGTGCATATGCTCGGCCTTCCACATGCTCGCTGCATGCTTGCGTGCCTTCTGTCCATGCACCCGGCCTTCCGCACATGTGCTTTGCTTGCATGCGCACCTTCTGTGCATGCGCCTGGCCTCAAAAGCATGGCTAAATAGGAGAGCATTACGTCTGGGCAGGTAGGCTGGTCTCGGCTTGCTCAGCCACAGTGGTGTCAGATGCCATGAGAAGAAACAAGCCAACTTGGGTTATCTTTCCGATAGTGACTTCGTTTATTGGGTCTGCTACAAACCGGGTCTCAGTAAAAGTCGAGGTCTCTCTGTACAAAATCAGCACTGAGAGCTTCTGCCTCTCAGCCCCTTTAAAACATCCCGCGCTGCTCATGTCCAGCCCCATGGCTGAACTGCTCCGTTGACTGGATGCCCGGCTGCTCTCTCCCTCCTCGTCTGACAATCTTAGCAGCCACGTCATCTGCTAAATCCCAGAACTAAAGCAGCTCTTCCTAACGACCAGCCCTCATCTCCCTCTAGTGTGCTGATTCTTTTCTCATGCTTGCCAAACGCAGATCCCTGCAGCCCTCAAACAAGTCCTTGATATGTCATCCCTTTGGATCTTTGATTAGGGGCTGCTCCCATGATCCGTACCCCTGTAGCGTCATGTGTCGAGCCAGAGCTGGGCTTGACAGCTGGCCCACCCACAGTCGCTGCTACCAGTTCGCCAGAACCGGTCTGAACAGGCTGAGGACCACCTCTGATCCTCCTGCTACAAAGCCTTACATTCCTTTGAGCAGAGGTCTGGAGCAAAACCTCGGCTGACATTCGTTTCTGGCTAGAAGGTTTTGTCATGATCAAATACGCTCTCAAGTAATGCAGAGCAGCTTTTAATGCCTGCCAAACACACACATACACACACGCACACACACAAACCCCTCTTCAACTCTCCTCGCCTCGGAGGAAACTGACACAACCACCGTCTTGTAACAGCTTTTTTTTTTTTTTGCCTCTAAGGCATAACTGAGATTCACAACACCTGCAAGAATTTCCCACCAAACAGAAAGCTCTTGATCCCAGCAGCTAAATTCTTATGGACTGATGAACACCGGAGGCATTCAGGATAGAAATCAGAAGAACCAGACAATAAATTTATTTTGTTTTAAAAAACACCTTTCTTGGTGCATTTTTCATGTTAGCTCAAAGTATTTTGGGATTCAGAGCTTCAATGATCCTAAGAGCAAGGTTTTGCTACCGGAAGATACTCTAACTAGGAAGAAATATGTGTGTGAATAACAGAACAATAGAGGTGGAACGATCTTTGGAGCTTTCTAGTTCAGTGGCCCCCGATCTTTTGGGCACCAGGGACTGGTGAGAGATTTTTTCCGCAGACCGCAGGAGATGTAGTTTCATGTGCTGCTTGTATCCCAGGGAGGGGGCTTCGCTTATTTCCATGGTCCAATTTCTGGCATGTTGCAGACCAGTGCCAGTCCATGGACTGAGGGTTGGGGATCTGTGTTCTACTCCAACCCCCCCTGCTTAATCAGGAAACCCTGTAACATTTTGGACAAATGGCTATCGGATTGCTTCTTGAAAACCTCCAGGGTTGGAGCACCTACAACTTCTGAAGGCAAGCTGTTCCACTGGTTAATTGTTCTCACCATCGGGAAATTTCTCCTTAGTTCTAAGTTGTTCCTCTCCTTCATTTAGAATAGAATAGAATAGAATAGAATAGAATAGAATAGAATAGAATAGAATAGAATAGAATAGAATGGAATGGAATGGAATGGAGTGGAGGGGAGTGGAGGGGAGGGGAGGGGAGGGGAAGGGAAGGGAAGGGAAGGGAAGGGAAGGGAAGAGAAGAGAAGAGAAGAGAAGAGAAGAGAAGAGAAGAGAGAGAGAGAGAGAGAAGAAGAGAGAGAAGGGAGTGGAGTGGAGGGGAAGGGAAGGGAAGGAAGGGAAGGAAGAGAAGAGAAGAGAGAGAGAAGAGAAGAGAAGAGAAGAGAAGAGAAGAGAAGAGAAGAGAAGAGAAGAGAAGAGAAGAGAAGAGAACGGAGTGGAGTGGCGTGGAAGGGAAGGGAAGGGAAGGGAAGGGAAGAGAAGAGAAGAGAAGAGAAGAGAAGAGAAGAGAAGAGAAGAGAAGAGAAGAGAAGAAGAAATAGAACAGAACAGAACAGAACGGAGTGGAGTGGAGTGGAGTGGAGTGGAGTGGAGTGGAGTGGAGTGGAGTGGAGTAGAATACTTCGGACCTTTCGCCGCGAGCTGAAGACGTATTTGTTTATTCGCGCAGGACTGGCTTAGGAATTTTAAATTTTAATATTTTAAAGGGTTTGAATTTTAATTTATATTCGATACAAATTTTTAATGGGGTTTTTTAACGCTATAACTGTTTTAAATCTTTTGCCAAATATATAATACGTTTTTTAATTTCTGTTTTTATCTGTAAATTGTCATTGTTTTATAGTGGCTGTGAACCGCCCTGAGTCCTTCGGGAGAAGGGCGGTATAAAAATCTAATAAATAAATAAATAAATAAAATAAAATAAATAAGTAGAATAACGAAGTTGGAAGGGACCTTGGAGGTCTTCTAGTCCAACCCCCTGCTTAGGCAGGAAACCCTACACCACTTCAGACAAATGGTTATCCAATATGCTCTTAAAAACCTCAGGTATTGGAGCATTCACAACTTCTGGAGGCAAGTTGTTCCACTGATTAATTGTTATAACTGTCAGGAAATTTCTACTTAGTTCATAGTGTTCCTCTCCTTGATTAATTTCCATCCAGGGTTTCTTATACTGCCTTCAGGTCTTAGGGAAAATAGTTTGACCTTCTCTTCTTTGTAGCAGACCCTTAGATATTGGAAGAATGCTATCATATCACCACTAGTCAGGGATAGGCTTCAAAAATTTTAGAAGGGGGTGCTCTGCCCAATTGTTGGGTGGGCGTAGCCATGGTGGGCATGGTCTAGTCAGCTTCCTGCACCATGGAGGGGGGTGTTTTTGTCCTCCCCGGGCTTCAGAGGCTTTCCTCAAGCCTCTGGGTGGGCAGAAACACCCTCCCCAGGCTCTGCAGGCCCTCTGGAAGTTCTTCCCGAACTTCCGGTAGACCCATTCTTCACCCTCCCCAAGTCTCCGTGGGCGCCCTGCTTACCTGTATCCAAATTGGGCTGCATGGGAACTCCTGGGAGGGCTGGGTGGGGCTAGCCAGGAGTGGGATTTGGGGGTTTTCCGAACTGCACAGAATCTTAGCTAGAGGTTCTCCAGAACCCCTGTGAACCGCCAGCAGCCCACTCCTGCCACTAGTCCTTCTTTTCATTAAACTAGACCTGCCTAATTTGTGTGTGAGAGAGGAGAGGTTTCTGCTCCCTGGAGAGAAGAAGCAACGAAAAAGAAATGTTAGAGTACTTACGTTTTAACTGAACCATTGGCCATTCGCCAAATATTTCAACCCTATATGTAATGTAAAAATTTAGAACTATGACGCCTTCGACATGACCAGAGTTTAACTCATAGAATCTTCTATTACAATGTCCTTCCTGTCAAAGACTACTTCAGCTTCAATTGCAACAATACATGAGCATGCAATAGATTTAAGCTTAATGTTAACTGCTCCAATCTTGACTGCAGGAAATATGACTTCAGTAACAGAGTTGTTAATGCTTGGAACACACTACCTGACTCTGTGGTCTCTTCCCAAAATCCCCAAAGCTTCAACCAAAAACTGTCTACTATTGACCTCACCCCATTCCTAAGAGGTCTGTAAGGGGCGTGCATAAGAGCACAAGCATGCCTACCGTTCCTGTCCTATTGTTTCCTTTCATTATATCCAATTAATATAGTTATTACATACTCATACTTATATATATGCTTATATATTGTATAGTTATTTCATGCTTATGTTTATACATACTGTGTGACTAAATAAATAAATAAATAAATCTTAACAAAAGGCAAAAAAAAATGTATTACGTGGGGTAGGAGGGATTAAAAACCCACGGAGTAGAGGTAGGAAGAAAACCTAAAAGATAATCTAGCAACAATAAACAGTTTATTGTTGTCTATATAATTCTACCTCACCCTCATCTTAAATTCGGTGGTTCTTTTTTTTCATAACAATTGTACATATTCAACAGAGCTGTGACATTATTGTATATTTCGGATCTACCTTCCATATAATTTCTATATACATTATATACATCTAATCATCAATAGCCTTAAATATATATTTTTTTTCTATTTCTATTGATTGTCCATGTGTACCAGTTTTCCCAGACCACACAGTATTCTGAATCTTCTTTTTCTTGTACTTCTATGGTAAGCCTGTCCATTTCTGCACAGTCATATATACTTTTTGGATAATCAGACTCTCTTAAATTCTGTGGTTCTAAACTTCATTGGGGTTATTGTCATCCTCAGTAAAAACAGAGCAACAACAAAACAAAACAAAAACGACAAAAAAAGATTGTTTTGCACTGACATATTTTAACATTTATTCATCTCCACTGAGGTTAAATGCAGATATGACTCAATGCCTGGGTGAGTTTTGAGAATGACTATTTCAGTACCAGCAAATCCACTTTGAAAGTTAAGACCCAGAGTGTTAAATCAGCCAAGGAGACAATGTAGATTCACTTCAAGCAAGGCAGCTGCTGCGTTTTTTTGTATGCGCGTGTTTGCTTTTTAATTACATATGAATCAAACAATGAACGTGTATGCATATGAAGGGTTGAAAGTATCTAATGATCCAATTGCAAATGCCTTCTGCAGAAGTTCGGTTACCAGCTTTGAGGCGAAAAGCTTTGAATCCTGTTTCAAGCTCTACGTGCAAATACCATAAGGATTTTAGAAGCAAATTTGAACTGGGTTTTATGGGGGTTATTCTACAGCTATAGAACGTAGAATAAAGGAATTGGAAGGGACCTTGGAAGTCTTCTAGTCAGTGGTGAAATCTGATTTTTTTTTACTACTGGTTCTGTGGGCATGGCTTGGTGGGCGTGGCAGGGGAAGGATACTGCAAAATCTCCATTCCCTCTCCACTCCAGGGGAAAGATACTGCAAAATCCCCATTCCCTCCCCACTCCTGGGGAAGGATACTGCAAAATCCCCATTCCCTCCCCACTCCTGGGGGGAAGAATATTGCAAAATCCCCAATCCCTCCCCACTCCAGGGGAAGGATACTGCAAAATCTCCATTCTCTCCCCACTCCAGGGGAAGGATACTGCAAAATCCCCATTCCCTCCCCACTCCTGGGGGGAAGAATATTGCAAAATCCCCAATCCCTTCCCACTCCAGGGGAAGGATACTGCAAAATCCCCATTCCCTCCCCACTCCAGGGGAAGGATACTGCAAAATCTCCATTCTCTCCCCACTCCAGTGGAAGGATACTGCAAAATCCCCATTCCCTTCCCACTCCTGGGGGGAAGAATATTGCAAAATCCCCAATCCCTTCCCACTCCAGGGGAAGGATACTGCAAAATCTCCATTCCCTCCCCACTCCAGGGGAAGGATACTGCAAAATCCCCATTCCCTCCCCACTCCCGGGGGGGGGGATACTGCAAAATCCCCATTCCCTCCCCACTCCTGGGGGGAAGGATATTACAAAATCCCCATTCCCTCCCCACTCCAGGGGAAGGATACTGCAAAATCCCCATTCCCTCCCCACTCCTGGGGGAAGGATACTGCAAAATCCCCATTCCCTTCCCACTCCCGGGGAAAAGGATATTACAAAATCCCTAATCCCTTCCCACTCCAGGGGAAGGATACTGCAAAATCCCCATTCCCTCCTCACTCCTGGTGGAAGGATATTGCCAAATCTCCATTCCCACCCCACTCTGGGGTCAGCCAGACGTGGTGTTTGTCGGTTCTCCAAACTACTCAAAATTTCCACTGCCGGTTCTCCAGAACCTGTCAGAACCTGCTGGATTTCACCCCTGCTTCTAGTCCAACCTCCTACTCAAGCATGAGACTCTACTCCATCCCAGACATATGGTTGTCTAGTCTCTTCTTAAAAGCCTCCAGGGATGGGGGACCGACAACTTCTGAACGCAAGCCGTTCCACTGGTTAATTGTTCTCACTGTTAGGAAATGTTTACTTAGTTCTAGGTTGGATTTAAGAAATATTTTTATTAGGTATATGGTACTAGAAAAATAGGATAAAGGAAACGTATATTAAATATTTCATGTTTTGATGGCAGCAAGAATTGTATTTGCACAATACTGGAAAAATGGCCCATGTTCTTCCTCAGCCTCATCGCTGTCCAACTCTGCTGCCAGCTCTGCAGGCTGCTAGTGGACCACAACAAGAGTGAAGTACTGCAGGCTACTTCTGCTGACTGCCAGCTGCCTGCAGTTTGGGCAGTTCAAATCTCACCAGGCTCAAGCTTCACTGAGCCTTTCCATCCTTCTGAGGTGGGTAAAATGAGGACCTAGATCGTTGAGGGCCATATGCTGACTCTGTAAACCTCTTAGAGAGGGCTGTATAAAGCACTGTAAAGCGGTATATAAGTCTAAGTGCTATTGCTATTGCTATCATTGTGATATCAGTGGAAACACCATCATCATCATCATCGTCGTCATGTCAGCGTGAAACATTTCCAAATATCTCACACTCTTCACACTGTCTATACAGAATGGTTTCAAGCAATAGGAATCCATAGGCACTATCCAGGGGTGGGTTCTATCCAGTGGTGGGATTCAAGTAATTTAACAACCGGTTCTCTACCCTAACGATTTCTTCCAACAACCAGTTCATCAAACTGCTCAGGAAATTAACAACCGGTTCTCCCGAAGTGGTGCGAACTGGCTGAATCCCACCAGTGGTTTTATCTACCTTTACTGCCAGTTCACAACAGGATCAGATGCATGAGCAGATTATCTATGACGACATCTGGATGGGTGGGCGGAGCCGGCCCCCCCGGTTTTACTACCGGTTCACAAGAACCGGACCGAACCGGGGGCAACCCACTACTAGCACTATCCATGGAAATAATGCTCCCAAAATTGTCTAATGCAAAACCGGTCCAAAAGGGTCTCAGTAATCCACGGGGAGCCTTAAGAAATCCCCATATTCGTCGTAACAACGACTGCCCCGTATTTCACAACATCCACCGCAAGCCACAAAAGTTGCAGGAAAAAGAATGTGTTTGGAAATACTCAGTTGACTCAGGTCTTCTTTTATCTTCTTGTTTCAATTCTCTTGTCTCATCGCCTCCAGACCGTAAATTCCTCCTCCTGGTGTGTCTGGGAAACTTTTACCGCTATCTTGCAACCCCAACGGAGAGTCACTGTCTATTCCTTTAGGCAATATAATGGAATGTATTGATTGTTTCTATACCCTTTTTACTTCACCTTGAATCAACCTTCCTTCCTAAACTATTCCCCCCCCCCCCATTGTAGTACAACGGAACTCTTAACAAATGTTAAGGCGAGACGTGTGGCCACCAACAGACCTGAACCTGGTCACATTCATGGTTTTTCATTGTTAAAGACTGCTGACTTTCCTAAATTAAATGCCATTAATTTATTGTTTGGTTTGAACCAGTATAAGTTGTCAGGGTTCCAAATAACACCTCCAATGAAAGAAAACTCCGAGGCTTGAGTTTCCTCAAAGTTACATTTTATTAGAGATGTCATATTGGCACATCTGGGGAAACCCGAATCTGAAAGCTTCCAGCTTTTCCACACCCAAAGGAAAGCCTAAGTTCCTGCCCAGCACCCACATGTCCAACACATGGTCCAATCAAAGCACCATCCCAGCTGGAGATGCCTCCCAGTTCCGGCCATCCAGGTGCAGGGCAAGATGTCCTTGTCTCTTTGAGAAAGGAATGTTGTTATGACTATATATCACCCCTGCTCCATACAATCCCCCCTCCCAGTTTCCCACAATAGTAAATGTGGCAGGCCTGAAGATGCAATGAAAAAGATGGCTTCCAGACCTGACATAGGCAATATTTCAAACAATTGCACTAGTACAGCGATGTCAAACTAGATTTCTTCAAGGGCCGGATCAACATTGTAGTTCTCCGTGGGCTGGCCAGAAGGGGGCAGATGGGACAGACGGCTCCTGCAGCACCCTGCTGGCAAAAATGGGGCATTGGGGGGCCATGCAAGGCTCCCCCCATACCCCATTTTCAGCCTGCAACACCCTGCTGGTCAAAACAGGGGCCCTCCATGCCTCATTTTGGCTGCCAGAGGCACTATGGTAGAGGTGGGTTTCAGCAGGTTCTGACCAGTTCTGGAGAACCAGTAGCTGAAATTTTGAGTAGTTGGAGAACCGGTAGACGGTAGAACCGTCTATTCTCTGCCTCCCAAGTCCCAGCTGATCAGGAGGAAATGGGGATTTTGCAGTAACTTTCCCCTGGATTGGGGAGGGAATGGTGATTTTGCAGTGTCCTTTCCCTGCCATGCCCACAAAGCCATGCCCACAAAGCCACACCCACAGAACTGGTAGTAAAAAAATTTGAAACCAACCACTGCACCACGGGCCGTTCCTTTGCTATTTCCAGGTTGGCCAGATTTAAGTATCACATGGGCCAGATCCAGCCTAACGGCCTTGAGTTTAACAGCTCAGCACGAGTAGATGTGATTCATTTTACAGAACACATAATCCCACTTTGGATTAGAGATGTGGGTGAGTCTTTAAGCCACATCTCTACCTCCTTGTTAAGGTATAGGATTCTACTTATAGGCTGATTAGAGGCAGTCCTTAATTCACAGCCACTTGCTTAGTGGCTGTTCAAAGTTACTGAAAAAAGTGCCTTATGGCTCTTTTTCACATATCCCCATGGCCCTGTGATCTGAATTTGGACCCTTGGCAACTGGCATGTACTTATGACAGTGGCAGTGTCCTGAGATCGTGTGATCACCTTTTGAAACCTTCTGAAGACAATGGAGTCAATGGCAAAGCCATATCCCCTTAACAAGCGTGTTACTAACTTAACAACTGCAGCGATTCACTAAACAGCTGTAGCGAGAAAGCTTGTAATCTGTGGCAAGTCTCACTTAACAACTGTCTTGCTTAGCATTAGAAATCTGGGGCTCCGTTTTGCTCGTAAGCCGAGGACTACTAACTTTGAACAATACGAGAGGAACGTCGGTGTTAAGAAGAAAAAAAAAAGTTTAATTATCCCGAAGAATCACCACAAATAACAATGATGGTTGATTTACTTATCCCAACCCGAACTGACAAATAAAGATTCCTTATCCAGCTTCTGACAGGTACACAGATTTAAATATAACAGATATAGAGGTTTGGACATCTCTGTCGGGCTCTTCAAAGACTTGTTTTGCCACACAGATGGTAGACTTAAAAACATCCCCTGTGGGAAAGTGGATCAAAAGAACAATTTCCAGAGAAAATATTGACTACGGCCGCTTGTGATTTCCATTTTTTAAAAGCGAGAATATTTCTGGAGATTTCTGTAGGAAGACAAGTCCCATCTGTAGCCCTCACACAGCATGGGACACAAAGGAGAGATTGTTACATGCAGAGGTGAGCTTCACATACTGTTCCAACTGATTCGCTCAGCACCAGAAATGTGAGCGTGCGCATGTGCCCACTCACTTCACTTGTGTGTGCACCATCTGCACATACATGCAGCATCACAAAACACGGAAATTCACTCACACGCACCATCCGCGCATGTGTGCAATGTCAAACAACACGGCAATTTGCTCACGCGTGCCATCCGCATTTGTGTGCGACGTCAAAAACACAGCAATATAGGAAGGGATTGCGCCACCTGCAGTCACCACTACCAGTTCCCCTGAACCGGCTGCATACCACCTCTGGTTACATGTCAACTGAAAAATCAGTACTTTAACTCTGGTGAGGTTAATGCATCTTAATTTCCGCTGCTCCTTTCTTCCTTTCTCATCTTTAGCAGTCTTTTTTCAGCCTTTCCTTCCGTTTCTACGATTGGATCTATTTGCTCCCGCTGCTAAATTAAGGGAAAGGACCACTCACATAGGTCTAATTCAAGAAACACATTGGAATGAATCACTGGCTAAGCTTGTTTTAGCAGATTTGGCTTTCAACCTGGAAGGCAATTATGAACGAATTGTTCTCCTGTGTCCTTTTGCCCCATTCTTAACATCCAATGGAATATGCAAAGCCATAAAAGTCATTGAAAAGAGGATCCTTGATTTGGAGAGTCCTTGATTGCGTAAACAGAGGGATAGTGTCAAGATCACAAGAAATGTTAATACTGCTTTATAAAAAACCTTAGGAAGACCACATTCTGGAATACGGCAGCCAGTTTTGGTTACTGCATTATAAAAAAAGATGTTGATAATTTGGAAAGGGTGCAGAGAAGAGCAGTAGAAATAGGAGGATGGAGTCCAAACATATGAAGAACGGTTTGCAGAAATTGGTATGGCTACTCTAGAGGAAAGAAGGACTAGGGGAAACATGAAAGCAGTGTTCCAATATTTGAGGGGCTGCCACAAAGATGGAGGGGGGGATCAGCCTATGCTCCAAAGCATCTGAAGGCAGGACAAGAAGCAATGGATGGAAACTAACCAAGGAGAGAAGCAACCTAGAACTAAGTAGACATTTCCTAACAGTGAGAACATTTAACCAGTAGAATGGCTCGCCTTCAGAACGTGTGGGCGCTCCATTGCTGGAGGCTTTTAAGAAGAGTCTGAACAGCCACTTGTCTGAAATAGTACAGGATCTCCTGCTTGTGCATGGGGTTGGACTAGAAGACCTCCAAGGTCCCTTCCAACTCCATTATTCTGTATTCTGCATAAAACAGAATAACAAATCTAAAACTCCATCCAACTGTCTTAAGGGTGTCTTCCGTACAATTGCTTCTGCATGGAAATAGAAGACCTTGACAAGACTCAATGTGTTGCCATCAAAATTGAAGGGCAGGTATAATCACATCCCATATGCAGAATGTTTCTGCATGTAGAAGATGACCAGGCTGAACCCAAAGGAGGGGGTCAAATGAATCATCAGCCTCGAGTCCCTTGGCGCCCACAGGAGATCTAAGTCCAGTCCATCTTGAATTCCATTGACTCTTCTCTACCGTCAGTTTTCTTTGACTGTTAGTAGCTCAGATTCTTGTACAGAACGTTAGCCTGCAATAAACCTCTAGTCATTTGAACCACCTTGCTTCCTGATTTATTGCCCTTGAAACTACTTCACAATCAAAGCAATGAGCCTTGTTTTACTTCCTTGCTTTCTCCATTGCGGTTGGCATGCAGTACTCATCAACTTGTTTCATGCCGACTATGCAGGCTGGTTTCAAATTAAAGTTATCTCTAGTTTTTACTTGGTGGTTTCTGCTCTGACACGTTCAGGGAGCTAGGAGAATTTCACCCCATTGCAATTGGTACTACAGGACTCTGTATCTGGGTTTTTTTTTCCTGATGGTTTAGGTCACTGAATTTCCATATACCTTATTTTTTGGACTATAAGTTACTCTGGAGTATAAGACACACGTTAATTTTTTGGGAGAAAACTAAGAAAAAAAATTCTGCCTCTGCCTACCAGCATCCATCGGTATTCATCTGGCTAGCGTCCTGCCAATGTGTAAAAGAGTTGAGCTGTTTGGAAACTGAAACAGTATTTGCTGGATCAGCAACAAGGAAGGAGACAGCAAAGCGCCTGGGCGTGGCTTAGCTCTGCAGCTCTGCGTGTGTGCTGAACTAGTCTAAACTAGTCTGCTGCTCAAAACTGAAACTGAAACTCCTCTCCTCTGCTTGTGTTTTGCTTGTGTATTTATTACCAAGTTGGGAAACCTGCTTTTGGTATTGTATATTTACTTTATGTGTTGTATTATATATAAAGAGAAGTTATTGAATCCTGCTGAAACAGTTGTTTCTGTGTGCTCTCTGGATGTGATTGCTTATGCAAACTCTGAGTCCTTGCAGCAAATAGCAAACAGCCAGGCCAGCTTCAGCACATTATTGCAGCCTGATTCAGCATGAACAGCTGATTGGTGGGTGGATCAGCCTCCCTCAATACTCCCAATCAGCTGTTCCAGACTGCAGGGATTGCCACAGACCAGGAGTCTGCAAACTTGTTTCCTGCAAACCTTGCTGGCTGAGGAACTCTGGGAGTTGAAGTCCGCAAGTCTTTAAAGAGCCAAGTTTGCAGACCCCTGCCACAGACCATCGCTGCCTCCATGCCTCACATTTTTGGCTACATTTGGTGTATAAGACACACCCAAATTTTCACCTTCTTTTAGATGCTTTATATTCTGAAAAATACAGTATTTACATCTGTTTCTCTCTATTTTCTCTCTGCTCTGTTTTACTCCCTTTTCATAGAGAGCAATGAGAATCATGTACCTAATCTTTTGTAGTTAGCTTCTTATCAAATATTTTATATTTGATAATATATTTGATATATTTTCTCCTAGAAGCACGAAGCTGTAAACACCTAGTCTGAAGATGACGAATGGGATTTCGTCAAAACGTCACCAAGACACTTCCAATTTTACGTGGGAGAAAACCCGAATAACCAAAGACCTACATACAAACATCCATGAAAACCTTAGAAAACATATATACATATACATATACATATATGTCTTTGGTCTGAATATATATATATATATATATATATATATATATATATATATATATATATATATATATATATATATATCTATATATATATATATATATATATATATACACACACACATACACACACACACACACGTTTGCTGAGGTTTTCACGGGTGTTTGTATGTAGGTCTTTGGTTATTCGGGTTTTCTCCCATGTAAAATTGAAAGTGCCTTGGCGACGTTTCGACGGAGTCTCATTCATCATCTTCAGGCTGGTGTTTACAGCTTCGTGCTGAAAATAGTGCTGCAAATTTGCTCCTAGAAGCACGAAGCTGTAAACACCAGCCTGAAGATGACGAATGAGACTTCGTCGAAACGTCGCCAAGACACTTCCAATTTTACGTGGGAGAAAACCCGAATAACCAAAGACACAAACACACACACATATATATTATATTTGTTTTCTAAGGTTTTCGCGGGTGTTTGTATATAGGTCTTTGGTTATTCGGGTTTTCCCCCACGTAAAATTGGAAGTGTCTTGGCGATGTTTCGATGAAGTCTCATTCGTCATCTTCAGGCTTCAGCTTCGTGCTTCTGGGAGCAATGTATATATAGTTTTGGAAGCAATATATATATAGTTTTGCCTCTGGCTGTAAATTAAAAAAAAAAAAGAAAGCAAAGAAATGGGTTGGCAAGACAAGCGTAGAGAAGACAGTTGGACGGCTTCTATGAATGATGATCCAAATCAAGAAAAAGTCAATCACCTTCTAGATGCATCCCCTACCATTTTCAGCTTACTCTTAAATCTTCCTAGCAGGCTGGCTGATTGTGACTCTCTAATTTGCAGTCCTGAAAAGGAGCTTAGCTCAGCAGAAGCTCTTAACCCTCCTATTTAGCTTCTTGGCCAGAACTGGGAAAGAAAAGAAGCAGAAAAAAAAAAAGGAAAGAAAAGGAAAAGAAAAATAGTCTAGCTGTGAATTCCACCAGAGTACCTTAAGGCATGTCTATTCCTTTGCATTGTTCTTCCATTAGTGACACTGATGGCAGCATGAAATTAATACCTAAGGCCCAAGCTGTTTCTTAGTGCACCATCAGTTTTCCACTATTATTTCTTTTCTTTCTTTCTTTCTTTCTTTCTTCTGGCATGTAGATCCACTTTTGGTCCTGCCAGCTAACAAGGACTGGCAGATCTGCTAGGACATTTCTGCATCCGGCCAAAGAATCTGAGCCAAGATTCAAATTCACGAGACGTCCCTTGGTGCTCTCTGAGCTTCATTGTTTTCTTGCAGAAGTTTCATTACTCAAAGCTAAGTAATTGGGTGAAATGATACTGGTTTGGACCGGTTCGTCCAAACCGGTAGTTTAAAAAAATGCTACCGATTCGGGTAAACCAGTATTTTCGATGATCAGCTGTGCCGTGAGATTTGTATTACTTAGAAAGCAGGAAATCCTGCTTTCTAGTGAATCTAAATCGCACGGCACAGCTGTTTCCCCCTCGCTGTTCTTCTTACCTTTGCAGACTCAGAAAAGGCTTCTTAACCCTCCTTTTTCAGCACTGTGCTGCGATGCGCATGCGCGCAAAGCACACGTTTGGCACATACCACACCATGGATGTGCATTTGGCATGTACCACACATGCCCGCACATTTGGCACACACCGCACATGCACACGCAAAGCAAACCAGTAGCAAAGCGAACCAGTAGCAGACTTCAGAGCATTTCACCCCTGGAGGTAATATACTCATACTTGGTACAGAACATCTGCAAGGAAACATCCAAGCTCAGGGAGCAACAAAGACCCCCCACCCCATTTCAACCAAATCTTCTTTATTGATTCAAATTCATAGAATGTGACTGAAGAATATTTCCATAATATGGAGACTAATATAAGACTAGTATGAAGCTATGCATTATGGACAAAGAGCAGTCATGGGGAGGGGCTCTTTACTAACACTTCTGTTGTGAGCCAGACCCAAGTAGGTAGCAACAAATTCAGTCCGTGATAAAATAAACTTTATTCGAACAGCTGGGAATTACTTCATTCCCAGCATCATGCAACTCAAAGTAAAACAAATGCCTCCCAAACACAAAGTCTTCAGTTATCACAAACCTTAGTCCAATTAGGCAAACTGCCAAAGGCCCTTCCTGATAAATGTCCAGAAGTCACAAAAACCAAGGTAGTCATGAAGCAGAGGATGCAGCTACAATGTTGTTTTCCAGCAAGATGAAACACCGGTGCTGGTCTGTTATTAAGCCTTATGGGAGGGGCCAATCATCTCTTGGCCCTACTCCTGAGTCGTCCTCTCTGCTTGAGCTGTTCTTGCCTTTTGGCAGCTCTTCCCATGCGTGCATCAGGAACAGGCTCCCCTTGTTCCTCTGCCTCACTACTATCAGTCTCTGGAGGCTCTGGAGTCCGCACCTCACTTCCCGAAGGTCCTGGCCTCACCTCAGCCTCATCGCTGTCTGACTCCGTTGCCAGCTCCGTAGGCTACTGACGGACCACAACAGCTTCCCTTTCTCAATAGTTAGGTGCTTACAGTTTTCTTCCCATCTCTGTTAAGAGGTCCCTGGTAAGATTTTTAAAAAAGAAAGAAAGGAAGAAACATGCAGGAAAAGAATGATACTGTGCCTGTTGTTTTTAGCTCGCAGCTTTCTTTTTTTCTTTAAGGCCCTTTCGTATCGGAGTGTTATCTTTACCATATGCCTTTTTGGGGGATTCTAACTTAATTTATTTCTCCTAACGAAAGACCATGAAGAGGCTATAAATAGGTTTCAGAGTCACACTGGAAGATAGAATAACAGAGTTAGAAGAGTTTTGGAGGTCTTCTAGTCCAACCAGGGGTGAAATTCAACAGATTCTGACAGGTTCTAGAGAACCGGTAGCGGAAATTTTGAGTAGTTCAGAGAACTGGCAAATACCACCTCTGGCTGGCCCCAAAGTGGGGTGGGAATGGAGATTTTGCAGTATCCTTCTCCCAGGAGTGGGGAGGGAATGGGGATTTTGCAGTATCCTTCCCCTGCTATGCCCACCAAGCCACACCATGCCCACTAAGCCACACCCACAGAACCAGTAGTAAAAAAAATTGAATTCCACCATTGAGTCCAACCCCTTCCTCAAGCATGAGACTTATACCATTCCAGACAAATGGTTGTCTAATCTCTTCTTAAGAACCTCCAGTGGTAGAGCACTCACAACTTCTGGAGGTAAACTCTTCCCCTGGTTAATTATTCCAATTGTTAGGAAATTTCTCCGTAGTTCTAGGTTGCTTCTCTCCTTGATGAGTTTCCATCTATTGCTTCTTCTTTTGCCTTCTGGTGCTTTGGAGCATAGGCTGATCCCCCTCCCTCATCTTTGTGGCAGCCCCTCAAATATTGGAACACTGCTTTCATGTTTCCCCTAGTCCTTCTTTCCTCTAGAGTAGCCATACCAATTTCTGCAACCGTTCTTCATATGTTTTAGACTCCAGCCTTCTAACCATCTCTGCTGGTCTCCTCTGCATTCTTTCCAAATTTCTTGACATCTTTTGTTATAACGTGGTAACCAAAACTTGAGCCCTGTTCTCCTAATCTACTCCCTGTACGGCCATCTCTGTGATCCAATTTAATCTAAAAAAGCTTCCAAGTGCTTCTACTGCAGGTAGGAAAGTTCCTCGGCCATCATACCGTGAAAGGATTTGCAATACTCTAAAGAATGGATACAGATTAGAGATGTTATCAAAAGGGCTTATCGCGAGCTGTTAAGATTGTTGAAGAATGCACAGGGGGGATTTCTGCCTTTATCTACAAGTTTGTGCAGAACCTCAACAGAACGTTGCATTGCCAGGAAGTGGAATGTCCAGACGGCAAAGCTAAGGCTGTCAATCTACAAGGCAACCAGAACAAGCGTTTCTCAAAAGTGGCAACTTTAAATAAGGGTGGACTTCAATCCCCACAATTCCCTAGGAGTGGTGAACTGCTGCCGGTTCGGGCAAACAGGTAGTTGCGACCAGCTGTGGGATTCAAATAATTTAACAACCGGTTCTCTGCCCTAATAACCAGCTGGGTAGGCGTGGCTCGGTGGTCATGTGACTTTGTGGGCGTGGCCAACTCAACATCACTCAGGTCGATGGGTGCTTTGCCTTAGCTGTTACAATGCAATAAAGGTTAACCAGAGAGGCAGTTTCTGTAAGCAGGGCAATAAAGATTAGGCTAGAAATACCACCAGAATGTTTCCTTCCTGTCTTCCTTACAGGATTAGCCCTCTAAAGTGAAAAAAACAAAAAAACCACAAAATAAGATTTCTTCCAACAACCGGTTTTCCGAACTGCTTAGAAAGTTAACAACCAGTTGTCCTGAATAGGTGCAAAATGGCTGAATCCCATCACTGGTTGTGACCTGCGGGTGGCCACATCCACCTGCCTGGGTGCAATCCCATCCACAAGTCTTAAAGTTGCCAAGGTTGGAGGCCTCTGAACTAGAAGACCTCCAAGGTCCTTTCCAAGTCTATGATTTATGTTCTAATGCCCATTCTTTGTTTTAAGTTCCCATGGATGGGAAAATGGGGAAAATAAGGCTGTCCTTCCTGGACACCCACAGTTCCTTTAATAAAAAATGTGTCCTCCTCTCCTTGTTCTTAAGTATCAAGTATCTAATGGCTATTCAGCTTTACTTGATATGGAAATTTGACATAGAGTCTTCCCACGGTGTTATTATTTTCTTTATATGACTCTGTAAATCTCTTAATTCAGGGTAGAATTGGGGCAACTGGATGGAGCTAAGAATTTACTGGCCGGGTGCTCTTCCTGACACCTATCTAGAGTTCACAGCAAATATTTTTCTTTTGTTCCCTGATAGAGAAACATCGGTTGCTGCCTAGAATTGAACTCTTAACCTTCTGAGTAGTGGGAGAGTGTCTTTCCCAGCAGGTGACTGCGCTTCTCTTTTTCACAAAGTGTCAATGCCTATACAAACTTTCCTAGAGGATTAAAGTAACTTTATTATGAGAAACATGGTCCCCACAAATTACTAACTCAAATGAGATCTTTCAATTATTAATTATGTCATTATTTCATTTTCCCTTTCCACACTACACTTCTACTATAGTGGTACGAAAATAATAGCTATTTCAATGGGAGTTTAATTACCGTCACAAATATTCATTAAAATATTATTCTGATGTTTTGTCTTAAAAGGGCAATATTTTAGTTTCCTATCAAAATTTCAGCACTTGGATGAGTCTGAACATTTAGAAATGCAATTAAATAAAAACGGAATTAAAAATAAAAAAAAACCCAGAGAGATCACAAATGAATATAGAAATATATTTATTAACTGGATCTTTCTAAGTCATTTTTTTTATTTAAAAAAAACACTATAATATGCTCATTAGATTGTAATGTGTTAGGTTAGCACAACATGGTAAGCTGTAATAGCTAGGATTTATGCTATAAGCCATAATAGCTAGGATTTGCACAGCATGCTAAACCAGACCCATGGAAATCACATTAGGGCTTGGTGTGATACCCGAAACTCTAAAGCAGTCATCATACACCATGGAAATTGGAATACTGTGTTCTTATTTCATTGAGTTCACCAAGATGCTTGTCTAATGATGTACTTTCACACTCTTGCAACGTTTGCTTATCAACATCCACACACATAACATTCCAATCTGCAAGGACCCTTCTCTTGGACAGAGAAGGGGAAAAAAAAATAACAAGTGAATGCAAATTTGAGACCCAGGAAAGGGAGGGGAAAAAATTGAAACGTTTCTTCAGAGGGAGCGGTTTTGAGGGTGAGGAAAGAGGAAGAGAAGAAGCCAGCATCGTTTGAAGGGTACGTTTTTGGTTTTCAAT
The DNA here is from genome assembly GCF_028640845.1 of Ahaetulla prasina. Classification (NCBI taxonomy): domain Eukaryota; kingdom Metazoa; phylum Chordata; class Lepidosauria; order Squamata; family Colubridae; genus Ahaetulla; species Ahaetulla prasina. The sequence continues at coordinate 84,279,742 of NC_080546.1, read as the reverse complement.
GTCATTGGAAAATGTTTAGGGTTTTTCTGGAACATCCTTTCACATTATAGTAACTGATTGGATAATGATTCTAGTTGATACAACAGAAGTCAGCTCAGCTGCCATGAGTACTTTTAGTTGGTTGAGTTTCCACTGCAGTTCCCTCTGCTCCTTCTCCTTCTCCTTCTCCTTCTCCTCCTCCTCCTCCTCCTCCTCCTGCTGCTGTTCCTTCTCCTCCTCCTTCCCTTCCTCCTCCTTCTCCTTCCCCTCCTCCTTCCCCTCCTTCCTCTTCCTCTTCTCCCTCTCCTCCTCTTCCTGTTTTTGCTTTTTCTCCTTCTCTTAAAAAAAACTAGTCAAATTGGGATCTACATCTTAGGTTGTATAGATTGTGTTCACTTGACCCCTTAAAGTTTTCACAATGTTGCATACCTTTAGCATGCCACAATTCTCAAGAAATTTAGCAATGGAAATACGAACAAAACAGAATAAAGGAAACAACCTTGATGGTTGGAAACTTAATAGGAGCCACAACCAAAAGCTTGAGTAAGACTCTAGCTGGCCTGTGCTTCTGATGTCCTCAGGAAATATGGGTAGAAGTAATTTCATGTGGACATCTTTAACTTGGAGTAATAGTAACAGTAATTTTAATATTGGTCACAAACCAGAACTACAAATAAGAACCATTCTTTTAATAAAAAAATAAAGTGAAAAGAAATGAAATCAAGTAAAAAGGGGAGATGATGTTTAACAATTGGTGGTGGCTTGGGGAGTCAAAGTATTCCTAATTTTGCAGACACTGTAACGCAATTTGGCTTCATTCAAAGAGACTATATCAAAGTGATCAGATAACTATAATTGTATGCAAAAAAGATCGGTAATCTATAAATATAAAAATGGCTCTCTGTGTGTGTGTGTGTGTGTGGGTATGTGTGTGTGTGTGTGTTCCAGCATAACTCTGGAATGCCTGGAGCAATTTCAACCAAACTTGGTACACATATGTCTTACTCTCTGGAAAGAAATACTGTGGGGGTAAGACACTCCTAACACCCCTCGAGGTATGTGTTCTGTTAAGATACAGCCTGTTGTGCCTTAAAATGGCTTCTACTGGACTGTCTTAAAATGGCTTCTACTGTACAGCACAGTGGAGTAAAGACTTCACGGTACTCCACAAGGGGGCTCCCTCTGGTAAGGGGGAAAATCCAATATTAGAAATAACATTTGGTCCGGATATTTTCAGTAAGGCTTTGATTATTCTTGAGGACAAATGTATGGCCACGATCAATAAAACATTACTGCAACACAGCCTGCCTGCACCACTACGAGACCGACATGATGTACTTCACGCAGATACATACGAGAAAAGAACTACAATGATGAACACCTTAGTGCATATATTGCGGCCAAAAAGCCAATTTTAAATCAAGATCAGAAAAAAGTATACCAAATGATCATGAATCAGCTAGCAAAAGAACAAGGTGGTATCATTTTATTTAATGCTTCTGTGGGTACAGGGGAAACATTTTTAACTAATTTAATTCTTGCCAAAATCAGGGCTCGGGGTGAAATTGCTCTTCCTGCCTAATACAGCATTGGGATAAAATAAATACCCAGGCAATGCCAGGTTATCAGCTAGTTGTACATAACAAAGGGAAGAACCTGTCCATAGATTCCCAAGGCATGCTATTGAATAAGGTTATGAAATTTACTTCTTTTATGCTGAATGCCTAACTTAAAAAGTATACTTTCTCCCCATTCCCTCACGATCACCCCTCCCCAAGAAGTCATAAAACCAGGAGTGAAATCCAGCAGGTTCTGACATGTTCTGGAGAACCGGTAGCGGAAATTTTGATGAATCAGCAAATACCACCTCTGGCAGGCCCTAGAGTAGAGAGTAAATGGAGATTTTGCAATATCCTTCCCCCAGGAGTGGGGAGGGAATGGAGATTTTGCAATATCCTTCTCCCAGGAGTGGGGAGGGAATGGGGATTTTGCAATATCCTTCCCCCAGGATTGGGGAGGGAATTGAGATTTTGCAATATCCTTCCCCCAGGAGTGGGGAGGGAATTGAGATTTTGCAATATCCTTCCCCCAGGAGTAGAGAGGGAATTGAGATTTTGCAATATCCTTCTCCCAGGAGTGGAGAGGGAATGGAGATTTTGCAATATCCTTCCCCCAGGAGTGGGGAGGGAATGGGGATTTTGTAATATCCTTCCCCCAGGAGTGGGGAGGGAATGGGGATTTTGTAATATCCTTCCCCCAGGAGTAGAGAGGGAATTGAGATTTTGCAATATCCTTCTCCCAGGAGTGGAGAGGGAATGGAGATTTTGCAATATCCTTCCCGCAGGAGCGGGGAGGGAATGGAGATTTTGCAGTATCCTTCCCGCAGGAGTGGGAAGGGAATGAGGATTTTGCAGTATCCTTCCCCTGCCACACCCACCAAGCCACGGCCACAGAACCGGCAATTAAAAAAAATAGAATTTCACCACTATATGAAGCCGATACAACATGGAAGGCAACGCACACTGAACCACTGAAGAATGATCACACAACCTTGTGCCAGAGGCTTGCCTCTCGTTCTGCATGGATGTTGCATTTTGTGTGCCAAACCTGGTTTTTGGTTTTATTTCTTTTTTTACAAAGGGACGGGCTTTCTAAATCAAGACCATTTAAAGCTCCAAAGACTGCTAAAAACATCCACGTCGTTTCAGTTTAGAAACAAGGCGCCCCAGGAGCCTATGGAGAGGGTGCACAGTTTTTTTCACTTACAAAGATTTCACGCTGCAGAGTTCCAAGGCCAGACGTAACACCACTATTTGGAGCCAAATGGGACTTCACTGCTTTTCCATCTGGAGTTTGTTATGATTCAAAAAAATAGGTCCATTCAGTATTTGAACAGGTGAAAAGATAGCCTGTTAATTGTGACCTTTGCAAGCTGCTTAACTAAACATTAAGCGCGTATCAAAATATGTACGTAGAAGAGGACATTGTTGCACCTGTCAAGATAGCTGGTCCCCTCTTTGCTATTTTTATTTTTCGGTAACCAGGAAACTACACATTTGAGATACACGACAACTTTTTTCTCTCTGCTGAGCTGGAAAACAAGACTAGGGGAGGAGATGAGATGGAGCTGGCTAGCTAGCTTCTTGGACATATGGTAGCTGAAGAGGCTGGGTGGTTCCCTCCCTCACACACCAGTTTTAAGCTCCTCACCTTGGCGCACAGGTCAAAAACGTTTGAAAACATTTCAGAAACTGTGACAGATGAAGGAGGCCTTACAATGTACTGAAAGGAAAGGGCTGAAGAACAGAGAACGGCAAAGGTCTAGCAAGGACAGTGTCTTCTGATCAGGTTCAAAAGAAGAAACAGTCCTCATAAGTATATACTATAGCCATGTATATAAAGGCTTTGCAGAGATCTGTATTTGGACGGGTTCAATTTTTTTCCCCCTACGGAATCTCTCCATTCATATTTTGGAAATAACAATTGGCCTAAAACTTTGGTGAAAGTGTGAACTTTCTGGAAATGATTAAGTCATTGGTATACACACACACACACACATCTTTTTATGTGAGTTTTGGCCCAAGTGTCTTTTTCCTTGCAAGAAATAAATCTCTATCTCTGTCTCTGCCTGCCTGCCTGCCTCTCTCTCTCTCTCTCTCTCTCGCCCTCCCTCCCTACTATCTACCTACTTATCAATCTACCTGCCTACCTATCTCTTTCTTTCCCTAATTATCTATCTCCCTAATCTACCTACTTATCTACCCACCTACATCTATCTATCTATCTATCTATCTATCTATCTATCTATCTATCTATCTATCTATCTATCTATCTATCTATCTATCTATCTGCTTCTCTCTCTCTCTCTCTCCATTCATCCTGTTTGTATCCATTTATCCATCCATCTCTCTATCTGTTTGTCTGTCTGTCCATCTGTCTGTCTATCCATCCATCATCTATCATCCATCCATTCATCCATCCATCCATCATCTATCTATCTTTCTATCTATCTATCTATCCATCTGTCATCTATCTATCCATCCATCATCTATCTATCTATCTATCTATCTATCTATCTATCTATCTACCCATCCATCCATCCATCTATCATCTATCCATCCATCCATCCATCCATCCATTATCTATCTATCTATCTGTCTATCTATCTATCTATCTATCTATCTATCTATCTATCTATCTATCTATCTATCTATCTATCTATCTATCTATCCATCCATTCATCTGTATGTCTGTCTGTCCGTCTATCTATCTATCTATCTATCTATCTATCTATCTATCTATCTATCTATCCATCCATCATCTATCCATCCATCCATCCATTTAATTTCTTGGAGGAAAAAGACATTTGGGCCAAAACTGACATAGAAGATTACAGCATCAACACTGTGCCTATCAAAATATCAAAATGATGAAATGTGCATCATAGCATCTAGCCCCATCCATCTGCCCTTGTGTTGTAAAATGGCATGCAAGTCTGCAAGCTGTGGATCGTTGCGTTGCAATGTCATTGAGTACGTTTTATCTATTCTGTCTTGTCTTTAACATTTACTGACTTCACTTTAAAATGTTTCAAATTGTCGTTACAAATAGAATTAGAGATTCTTAATTTAGTCAGTGGGACATGTTGAGAATAAAAAGAGTTGAGGACAGAAAAATTCCGTCAATATAATGAACAAAATTATGTCTTTCATCCAGAGACTTCCCAACACAGGGACATTTTTAGGGGGAAAAAAATAACTAAGGAAAATGAGGAATTGCAGAGTACGGAAGACAACTCAATACATATTTTGCCATCTATGTTATCCGTTCCTTCTCATTTTCCAAGTTATCTGTTCCAGATATTGTTTGGGTTTCTTCTGCGAATGAAATGCATTGTTATCCCCCTGCTCTTATTTTGAAAACTGAAGGTTTGCTTGGGTTAAGAAGAATATTTATTTCACCTGTCTAATTTCTACGAAGAAGAACTGTAGCACATTGAAATAATATTTGACATTGTTTCTGCTGCAGGTTCTTCAAAAAATATTTGTTGACAATAAATGGATAGAAGCATATGAATTAATTTCCTTCCTTCCTCCCTCCCTCCCTCCCTCCCTCCCTTCATTAAAACCCACCCCTCTCCTAGAAATATTTTAGGAAATATTAAAAGGGCAGAATATTTCCCCTAAAAGGGAGGCAGAAACTCAGCCCCCCCCCACTTTTGTTAATGGGCCATTAAGGCCTGAGCCAGTCCATTCTACACAACAAAGGCAGAGCCATTTAATTGCCCTTCATTGCATCACCCAGCAAGATTCAACCAAACCTAGCACACAGACAACCTACAAAGCTAGCCATGACCTCTGACAGCAACCAATTAGGATACTCTTCCTGTGCCCCAGGAAGTCCAAAGCCAGAGAGGGTATAAAACCCAGGGACTCTCAGCTTCTCTTCCTTTTTTCTGCCCAGGATCTCTGCCCATGTGATCCTGTCCACCATTAAAAAACTTCTTTCCAAGCAACTTCTATGAATCCAATGTTTTTTTTTCCCCACTTGGAACTGAACCCAGATGGACTTTTCTTCCAACATATCCTTCCTTCCTTCCTACCTTCCTTCCTTCCTTCCTTCCTTCCTTCCTTCCTTCCTTCCTTCCTTCCTTCCTTCCTTCCTTCCTTCCTTCCTTCCTTCCTTCCCCTTCCCTTCCAACGTATTCCAGTTGAATATGAGTTTCTTGAGACTGTATTGTTACTTGCTGAATCAGTGTTATTTATTTTGTATTCCTATTTTTTTTTTCACAATACGGTGGATTTATCTCTTTTGGGAGATTGATTGGTTTTAGGTATCGGCCATAGAAACTCATACTGTTAGAATTGGGGGCCTTATGTCCTAAAAGTAAATACCTTTGCTAAGGGTGGTGTGTGTGGGGTTGTTGTTTTTTTGCATTTATTTAGTTTTATCATTTGTTATAATTAAGAATACATGTCAAAGCTTGCTTTGCATCTGTGCTTTTGAGTCACTGGTGCCTAAAGGTAAGTGAGGTTTTTGAAGTTAGTCACCGGAAACCTGGATGGCACACTTTTAGTTGTGTTTTTTCTCCTTTTATATATTGTGTTAATATAATTTTTGATGCAATACTTTATTTCAATACAGTGATATTTTATTTATTTTCATCTCATCTTTATTATTTTTGCAAATAACTCAAGGAAGACAAACCTTCCTCCTCCTCCTCCTCCTCCTCCTCCTCCTCCTCCCCCCCTTTTTCCCACAACATTGAGAGCACTGTTCCAACGAATAAGGGGCTGCCACAAAGAAGAGGGAGTGAAGCTATTCTCCAAGGCACCTGAAGGCAGGACAAGAAGCAATGGGTGGAAACTAATCAAGGAGAGAAGCAACTTAGAACTAAGGAGAAATTTCCTGACATTGAGAACAATTAATCAGTGGAATGGCTTGCCTTCAGAAGTTGTAGATGCTCCATCACTGGAGGTCTTAAGAAGAGATTGGGCAACCATTTGTCTGAATGTATAGGGTTCCTGACTGAGCAGGGGGTTGGACTAGAAGACCTCCAAGGTCCCTTCCAACTCCTATTCTATTCTAGTCTATTCTATTCTATTCTAGTCTAGTCTAGTCTAGTCTATAGAATAGAATATTCTCTTTCTATTCTATTCTATTCTATTCTATTCTAGTCTAGTCTAGTCTAGTCTAGTCTAGTCTAGTCTAGTCTACTCTACTCTACTCTACTCTACTCTACTCCATTCCATTCCATTCCTCCTCCATCATTCTATTCTATTCTATTCTATTCTATTCTAGTCTAGTCTAGTCTAGTCTAGTCTAGTCTAGTCTAGTCTAGTCTAGTCTAGTCTATAGAATAGAATATTCTCTTTCTATTCTATTCTATTCTATTCTATTCTATCCTATCCTATCCTATTCTATTCTATTCTATTCTATTCTATTCTATTCTATTCTATTCTATTCTATTCTATTCTATTCTATGAGGTGAGTTGGGCTGAAAGAGAAGGACCGGCTCAAGATTACCCAGCTGAACTAGAAGTCACAGTTCCCTGCTTTCTTTATATAATACCATTCTTAACATTCTACCGGTATTATATTTTTTTTCATCTCAGAGTGATTGAACCTAAAAAAGAGGAAAGGAAAGATTTGCCAAGCTCTTATCATCAGCTGTTTCTGTAAAGAAGCTTAAGGTGCCTTAATCCTGGGAGGAAGTCACAAGAAGTCCTTTTAATGTTTTAAGTAAGCTTGTGCCGTATTTTGTCAATTTTGGTTTGCTTTGTTATATATTGTTCTCTTTCCCTTCATTTAGTTCTTATTCTTGTACACTTAAAATAGTAGTTTTATTGTTCTCACTGTATTTGAGCTTGGATCTGGGGGTGTTTTGGAGATGTAGCTAACTTAGTGGTTATTGATTGTAAGAAAAGTTTTCCACTTTCTTTTATAAAATATATTTATAGGATATAAATATATATCCTGTTCCTAGCAAATAGATGGGGAAGAAATGGAGGTAGTGACTGATTTTATTTTCCTGGGCTCCAAGATCACCGCAGATGGGGACTGAAGCCAAGAAATCAAAAGATGCTTGCTCCTGGGGATGAAAGCCATGGCAAATCTAGACAGCATGCTAAAAAGCAGAGACATCACCCTGCCAACAAAAGTGTGCATAGTCAAGGCTCTGGTTTTCCCAGTTGCAATGGATGGCTGTGAAAGTTGGACCATAAGAAAGGCTGAGCGCCAAAGAATTGAGGCCTTTGAACTCTGGTGCTGGAGAAGACTCCTGCGAGTCCCTTGGACTGCAAGGTGATCAAACTGGTCAGTCCTAGAGATCAACCCTGACTGCTCTTTAGAAGGCCAGATCCTGAAGATGAAACTGAAATACTTTGGCCACCTAATGAGAAGGAAGGACTCACCGGAGAAGAGACTAATGCTAGGAAAGATGGAGGGCAAAAAAAGAAAGGGATGGCAGAGAACGAGGTGGCTGGATGGAGTCACCGAAGCAGTAGGTGTGAGATTAAATGGTCTCCGGGGGATGGTAGAGGAGAGGAAGCCTTGGAGGAACGTTGTCCATGGGGTCGCAATGGGTCGGACATGACTTCGCAACCAACAACAGCAAAATATATCCTACAGATACTGTATATATTTATATAGAGGACCTGAGTTTGAGGAAGACACATACTAATCATGGGGATGAGAAGGGAATTTTATTCTATATATATAAAACCATAGAGTTATTGACTAACATTTCTTTCAGGTTTCATTCCTTGTTTTATTCAGAGGCATAGTATAGATTCATGACAGTTGCCCTCTGAAGTCTGATAGATATATACATAGACGCAATGGCTCAGGGGCTAAGACAGCTGAGCTTGTCGATCGAAAGGTCGGCAGTTCGGAGATTTGAATCCCTAGTGCTACCGTGTAACGGGATGAGCTCCCGTTACTAGTCCTAGCTTCTGCCAATTTAGCAGTTTCGAAAGCACGTATAAATGCAAGTAGAAAAAATAGGGACCACCTTTGGTGGGAAGGTAACAGCGTTCTGTGTACCTTTGGCATTGAGTCATGCCAGCGTTGAGTCATGCCGGCCACATGACCATGGAGACATCTTCAGACAGCACTTGCTCTTCGGCATTGAAACGGAGATGAGCACCGCCCCCTAGAGTCGGGAACGACTAGCATGTATGTGCGAGGGGAACCTTTACCTTTACATATATATGTGTGTGTGTGTGTGTGTGTGTGTGTGTGTGTAGGTCTTTGGTTGTTCGGGTTTTCTCCCGTGTAAAATTGGAAGTGTCTTGGCAACGTTTCGACTTTTGACTCCGTTGAAACGTCGCCAAGACACTTCCAATTTTACACGGGAGAAAACCCAAACAACCAAAGACCTACATACAAACACCCCTGAAAACATCAGTATATATATATATATATATATGTAGGTCTTTGGTTATTTGAGTTTTCTCCTGCGTAAAATTGGAAGTGTCTTGGCAACGTTTCGACGAAGTCTCATTCGTCATCTTCAGGCTTCAGCTTCAGGTGAAGCCTGAAGATGACGAATGAGACTTTGTCGAAACGTCGCCAAGACACTTCCAATTTTACGCAGGAGAAAACCCGAATAACCAAAGACCTACATACAAACACCCGTGAAAACCTCAGAAAACAAATATATATATATATATATGTAGGTCTTTGGTTATTTGGGTTTGCTCCCAGAAGCATGAAGGTGAAGCCTGAAGATGACGAATGAGACTTCATTGAAACGTCGTCAAGACACTTCCAATTTTACGCAGGAGAAAACCCGAATAACCAAAGACCTACATACAAACACCCGCGAAAACCTCAGAAAACAAATATATATATATATATATGTGTGTGTGTGTGTGTGTGTGTGTGTGTGTGTGTGTGTTTGTGTGTTTTCTGAGGTTTTCGCGGGTGTTTGTATATAGGTCTTTGGTGGCGATCACACATTGCTCCCAGAAGCACGAAGCTGAAGCCTGAAGATGACGAATGAGACTTCGTCGAAACGTTGCCAAGACATTTCCAATTTTACACGGGAGAAAACCCGAACAACCAAAGATATATATATATATATATATATATATATATATATATATATATATATATATATCAGAAATGTTTACAACCATTAATTAATGCCCTTGCTTGACACATCCAGCTTTCCAACCAATAATGCAATTCCTTGCGACTTTGCTAATCTATAGACACTATTTGGCAAAGGGTTTTTAAAATATTGTAATGCAATGGATCCAAAGCTGCATTTTGATGTTTCCTCTTCAGTGTGCAAATGGCAGTGTAGGGTCATGTCTTCCCCCATCCAGACACTGAAAAGCAAAGAGTAAAGCTTTCTATTGTCATTTGAAGCTCTGTTGTAGTCCACTAGCAGCCTGTGCAGCTGGCAGTGGAGTCAGACAGTGTGGAGGCTGGGGAGGACAATGGGTCAGTCCTGGAGTCAGGGGAAGGCCCAGATTAGGGCTCTGCATCAGAGACAGAGATGGGGCCAGGGCCATCTGGGAGTGATACATGGACTCCGGAGCCTCCAGAGGCGGATAGCAGAGAGGCAGAGGAACAGGAGGAGCCTGTTCCTAATGCACGCATGAGAAGAGCTGTCAGAAGGCAAGAGCAGCTAAAGCAAAGAGGACAACTCGGGAGTAAGGCCGGGAGATGATTGGCCCCTCCCATAAGGCTTAAAAGAGCAGCAAAGGCTCTTGGGCTCTTTGTAGAAAAGCAACATTGCTCCAATTGTTTCTAGTCGGCATCTCTTGTTTCTGAACTTTGTGGGGCTTTGCCAAGAAAAGCCTTTGGCAGGGTGCCAAAGAAGACAAATGTTTGTGATAAGGCCGAAGGACTTTTTCTGAAGGACTTTGTTTTGGACTTAATTTGGACTAAGCTGAGAATGAAGTAATTCTCAGCTGTTCTAATAAAATATGTCTGTTGTACTCCCCCTGATATAAAAATGGTAATAACTACTTGGGCCTGGGTCACAACAAGCTCTCTCTTATTATGTGAAATTCTTATTGAGCCCATTTTTATATCAGGGGGAGTACATTTGTTCATTTTAAATCAGGGCTGTGAAACTCCCCGCCCATGGGCTGGATGCGTCACGTGTTGGACACACCCACGCCCGGTTTAGCAAAGGGGGGGAGGGAAATTGACACTCCTGATTTAGATCAGTGAGTCTTGCAAGTAGCAGAGTTCCGTTCATACAGTCATAATCATGGTTGAAGAAAATAGAATCCTCTGAGCTGTGGGTTGGGTCTTTGTTGCTCTTTGAGCATGGTGGCTTTCATGAAGGCATTTCATTACCAAACTACCATATTTTTCAGAGTATAAGACGCATCAGAGTATAAGACACACCTTAGTTTGGGGGAGGAAAATAAGAAAAAAGCTGATTGGCAGGTGTTTTGGCCTCCCGGAATAGCCCCAATCAGCTGTTCCCAGAGGTGAATTTTAGCAATCGGTTCCTTGGTTGTGAGCTCTGTGCCTTCCTTTTTTTTTTTTTTTGCTTTTTTTTTCTGCTTCTGAAAGCCTCCGAAACAGCTTCAGATAAAAAAGACTCTGAAGCTCTGTTTAGGGGCTTCTTTTCTAAAACTCTGTTTGGGGGCTTTTTTTTTCTGAAGCTCTGTTTGGAGGCTTCTTTTCTGAAGCTCTATTTGGGGGCTTTTTTTCTGAAGCTCTGTTTGGGGGCTTTTTTTTCTGAAGCTCTGTTTGGGGGCTTTTTTTCTGAAGCTCTGTTTGGGGGCTTTTTTTCTGAAGCTCTGTTTGGGAGCTTCTTTTCTGAAGCTTTGTTTCTGATGCTTTTTTCAGCCTCTGAAACCTCAGTTTGAGAAGCTGGGTGGGGCTACATTTGGAGTATAAGACGCACCCAGATTTTCTCCCTCTTTTTTGGGGGGAAAAGGTGCGTATTATACTCCGAAAAATATGGTAGGTAACATCATCAGTTCTAAAAGGGAAGGGAGTTGCTCTCTGTTTATAGACCAACAGCTTCCTCTATCAGTGTTTTTGGGAGTGTTCTTAGTGATTCCTTTATCAGGCCCTTGTTTATTCTGTTGGTAATTCCTTGATTGGGTTATCAATTGGACTATCAATCTTGTGGGGTGCTTGGTACTCTCTGAGTTTGCTGTTTTCTTGCAGATGTTTCATTATCAAACTAGATAACATCATCCATTCTAGAAGGTGGAAACCTCCCTCCCTTCCAGCTCTGATGAGGTTACCTAGTTTGGTAATGAAACATCTCCAAGAAAGCCACCAAGCTCAGCCAACACCAAAGTCCCTACAGTTAAACCCTGAGCCACAGATATTCTCTCCTATATATTGTGAGTTTCTGAAGCACCGAATTTTCCCAAGTCAAATCTCTCCTGTGTCATAAATAATGTACATCATGTAGTCTCAGCTTTCCTCTTTCCAAATATAAATATTGACTTATCCCACTGCGTTGTCATTGTATACATTGTACACATGTTTTTAAATATCAGCACAGGTCCACTTATGTACTTTTTGTTTTTGTTTTAAGTAACGGGACTTTTCAGTGTTCATGTGGTAGTGAAAATATTTGGACATGTTTCCATGGAGATTCCCCATCTTCCAGGTCATGGTTGTCCCAAAGGTGCTTTTTCAAGAGACAATGGGACTTTCTGGTTTTTCTTTAAAGACGTTTTGCTTCTCATCCAAGAAGCTTCTTCAGCTCTAAAAGGCAGTTGGACTCACTCTGTCTCTGTCTCTCTCTGTCTCTGTCTCTGTCTCTCTCTCTCTCTCTCTGTCTCTCTCTCTCTCTTTCTTTTTTTAAATAATAATAATAACAGAGTTGGAAGGGACCTTGGAGGCCTTCTAGTCCAACTCCCTGCACAGGCAGGAAAACCTACACCATCTCAGACTGATGGTTATCCAACATTTTCTTAAAAATTTCCAGTGTTGGAGCATTCACAACTTCTGCAGGCAAGTTGTTCCACTGATTAATCATAATTTCTGACAGGAAATGTCTCCTTAGTTCTAAGTTGCTTCTCACCTTGATTAGTTTCCACCCATTGCTTCTTGTTCTACCCTCAGGTGCTTTGGAGAATAGTTTGACTCCCTCTTCTTTGTGGCAACCCCGAGATATTGCAACACTGCTATCATGTCTCCCCTAGTCCTTCTTTTCATTAAACTAGACATACTGAGTTCCTGCAACCGTTTTTCAAATGTTTTAGCCTCCAGTCCCCTCATCATCTTTGTTGCTCTTCTCTGTACTCTTTCTAGAGTCTCCACATCTTTTTTACATCGTGGCGACCAAAACTGGATGCAATATTCCAAGTGTGGCCTTACCAAGGCATGATAAAGAGGTATTAACACTTCACTTGACCTTGATTCATTTTGCTTGAAAACGTTTTGCTTCTCATCCAAGAAGCTTCTTCAGTTCTTCAGAAGCTTTTTGGATGAGAAGAGAAACATTTTCAAGGAAAATAACAACAACAAGAAAGCCCAGCTGTCTTTTTTGGAGGGGAAAAAACCACTTTCGGGACATTTGGGCAGATGTTTAACTCTTCAGCAACTCCGATACTATTTTCAGAGTATACTATGCTCTTATATGACTTCTGTAACAAGTAATGCTTGGAACACACTACCTGACTTTGTGGTCTCTTCTCAAAATCCCCAAAGCTTTAACCAAAAACTGTCTACTATTGACCTCACCCCATTCCTACGAGGTCCGTAAGGGGCGTGCATAAGAGCACAAACGTGCCTACCGTTCCTGTCCTATTGTTTTCTTTCATTATATCCAATTAATATGGTTATTGCATGCTTATGCTTACATATATATGCTTATATATTATATAGTTACTTTCATGCTTATGCTTATATATACTGTTGTGACAAAATAAATAAATAAATAAATAAATAAATAAATAAATAAATAAATAAATAAATAAATAAATAAATTCTTCTTTCTCCACTTGGAGGTCGTAACCCAATGACATTTAGTTTGGGACAACTCATAACCACCAGTGGGCAGTATGGTTTAGAGTATTAAGGAATTACCCTGCTACATACAGCACATCCAAACCGAATTCCGACATTGAGAGTAACAAGCTTAGCAGGATACCCAGAAAATTGCATGTGGGGCATTTACTGATAACTGCAAATTACTATTTGCCCCAATTGCTGTAATTAGTGAAGATTTAATCAGCTTGTAAAACTGGGAAGTAACCAGAATAACATTCACTTCTCAGGCCCATCCTTAATGCCTACATGGTGGAGGAGATATACTGCTTTTTTTTCAACCGTAATCATTTGCATTCCCTCATGGGTATGAAAGTATGTCAGTTGTTATAAGGATAATGCAACATGTTACAAGAGCAGTGCAACAAAACTCTACAGAGATTCTTTTGTCATCCAGGTCATGGTTGTCCCAAAGGTGCTTTCTTTCAAAAGGCAACTAGATTTCTTTTGTTTTGTTTGAAGATGCTTCCCTTCACATCCAAGAAGCTTTTTCAGTTCTGACTGAGTGGCGGAGAATGGAAGGATTTATATTCCTTGCAGCCACCTGGTTGTCAGCCATCTTTTTGAGAGTCATTTCTCAGAGTGGTTGAGGTTGTCTGTTCCTTCGGGATCACCTGAATCCTGTAGTCTGCAATTTGTTTTTGTTTTTTTCCTATCTATTTATACTCCCATAATAGGGACGTGGTGGCTCAGGGGCTAGGACATTGAGTTTGTCGATCGAAAGGTCGGCAGCTCAGCGGTTCAAATCCCTTGTGCTGCCGTGTAACGGGGTGAGCTCCCGCTACTTGTCTCAGCTTCTGCCAACCTAGCAGTTTCGAAAGCACATAAAAATGCAAGTAGAAAAAATAGGGACCACCTTTGGTGGGAAGGTAGCAGCTTTCCGTGTGCCTTTGGCATTGAGTCATGCTGGCCACATGACCACAGAGACGTCTTCAGATAGCGCTGGCTCTTTGGCTTTGAAACGGAGATGAGTACTGCCCCCTAGAGTCAGCAACAACTAGCACGTATGTGCGAAGGGAACCTTTACCTTTTATTTATACTCCCATATGATATAACTTCCAAGGGGCCTCAATGTCTCTCAGCAAGAGGGCTAACAACTAGATGACTGCAATGCAGGGGTGAAATCTACTTATCTTCCCTACTGGTTCAGAAGTGTGTGCTCCTCATGTACCACGTGCGATTTTGGACCCTCTGCGCATGCGCAAAGCCTTCTGCACATGTGCAGAGGGTCAAAAACAGGTTATTGTTACTGGGCGGGTGGGCAGAGTCTCATGCTGCCGCCGCTTTAACTTTGCCAAACCATGCGCCGCCGCCGCTACCGGTTCGCATGAACCGGTGCGAACCGGTAGCATTTCACCACTGCTGCAATGCATATACACCCATCCATTCTCCACCATTCAGTCAGGACTGAAGGAGCTTCTTGGATGAGAAGCAAAACATATTCAAGCAAAAACAAGAAATTCCAGTTGCCCTTTGAAAGGAAACACCTTTGGGAGTGCAACAAAAGTTTAAAAATTCAATTTTTGTAACAGAATTATCCAGTTCTGGACGTATTTTACCTGATTTGGTTGTCTCGGCCATTTAACTTTCACAGTTTAAATTCTAAGTTAGCTTCTGTGGACCTTCCTCTGTATTGAGGAGCTCCCTAAAGAGCTCAGTGCACTGCTGTGCCTATCACCCTCATCACATTTTGATTTTCTTGTTTCGTTTGTTTGCTATTTGTTGTTTTTTGTTTCATGAATAACAAGAGCAACTGTTGTGACCCAGGCCCAAGTAGGTAGTAGGAAACTCAGTCGGTGTAAAAACAAACAAATTTTATTCGAACAGCTGAGAATTACTTCATTCCCAGCGTAGTTCAACTAAATTAAAGCGAATTCCTCCCAACAGAAATTCCTCAGTCCTATCACCAACCTTGGTCCAATTAGGCAAACTGCCAAAGGCCTTTCTTGGCAAAAGTTCAGAAGATACCAATACAAAACAAAGGCAACAAGACGAAGATATCAACGTTGTTTTCCGACAAAGAGCCCAAGAGCCGTTGCTGGTCTTTTAAGCCTTTTTTTTTTTTTGGAATTTATGTCCCGCCCTTCTCCAAAGACTCAGGGAGGCTTACATTGTGTTAAGCAATAGTCTTCATCCATTTGTATATTATATACAAAGTCAACTTTATTGCCCCCAAAAATCTGGGTCCTCATTTTACCTACCTTATAAAGGATGGAAGGCTGAGTCAACCTTGGGCCTGATGGGACTTGAACTTGCAGTAATTGCAAGCAGCTATGTTAATAACAGACTGCTTAGTCTGTTGAGCCACCAGAGCCCATGGGAGCTCATGGGAAGCCTAATGGGAGGGGCCAATTATCTCTTGGCTCTACTCTCGAGTCGTCCTCTTTGCTTGAGCTGCTCTTGCCTTCTGGCAGCTCTTCTCATGTGTGCATTAGGAACAGGCTCCTCCTGTTCCTCTGCCTCACTACTGTCAGCCTCTGGAGGCTCTGGAGTCCACACCTCACTCCCCAATGGCCCTGGCCCCACCTCTGCCTCTGACGCAGAGCCCTCATCCTGGCCTTCCCCAGCCTCCAGGACTGGCCCATGCTCTTCCTCAGCCTCATCGCTGTCCAACTCCGTTGCCAGCTACGCAGGCTGCTGGCGGACCACAACAGCAACAAAAATCCTGATAGAGGGCTGATCTATCAAAAACAAAACAAAACCGTAACACCTCCATTTACACTGACTTCATGCAGGCAATTTTTGTTCCAGGATAAACTTTCTCCTCTGTTCTGCTGTATTTGTGAAATGCATGAACATTTGTCAAAAAAAATAAAAATCCCTCTGAGAAGTGAAAAGTACGTTTCTTGCCTGAGGTTGGGAAAGAGAAATTTTGCAGAATTTTCCCAAGCGTTTCCTAGGCATGGCCCTGAAGGGTGCTTGTAGGCTTCTGAACAGCAGCAGGGAAGAGAAATGAATCTTCTTGTTCAGCAGTAGAAACTATTATGGGTTTCGATGACAGGTAAATGATTTTTCACATTTAATGATCCCAGAATTGCTATGAAGAACATACTCTGATTACACTGATGAAGTCCAAAAGTGTTCTCTTGCCCCCATTATAAATAAATATCAAGAACTATTTATCACAGAATACCATAGTGTGGAGAGAAGGGAACAGAAAATTAAAGAGGAAACTGCTCATTTTCGTATAAATTACCATCTCGGAAAAAGCTTTTGTTTCACCAGAATAGACCGCAAAGGTTGTAGAACCTTATATCTTCCTCCTCCTCCTCCTCCTCTTCTTCTCCTTCTCCTTCTCCTCCTCCTTCTCCTTCTCCTTCTCCTTCTCCTTCTCCTTCTTCTTTCAAGGTTGAGGAGCTGAAGGCTACGTACAAAATATTCAAAATTCTATGCTACTTCAAGGGTGGCTTGGGGGCTAAGACGCTGAGCTTGTCGATCAGAAGGTCAGCAGTTCAGCGGTTCAAATCCCTAGTGCCGCGTAATGGGGTGAGCTCCCATTACTTGTCCCAGCTTCTGCCAGCCTAGCAGTTCGAAAGCATGTAAAAAATGCGAGTAGAAAAATAGGGACCACTTTTGGTGGGAAGGTAACAGTGTTCCATGCGCTTTTGGCATTTAGTCATGCTGGCCACATGACCATGGAGACATCTTCGGACAACGCTGGCTCTTCGGCTTTGAAACGGAGCTGAGCACCACCCCCTAGAGTCGGGAATGACTAGCACATATGTGCGAGGGGAATCTTTATCTTTACCTTTACCTTTATTCTACTTCATGGAGAATAATTTGAACAATTCCTGAACAATTTGTCACTACCTAACAGTATCATTCCTTGTTCTGCAAAAGTTTTGTTCAATAGAGAAGGTAATGAACAGTAGACAAAATCTACCAACCTTCCTCCCACCAGTAGCAAATTAGTTGTTTGTAACTTGCGGTCATTTTTTATAGCTAAAGAAGCAGTAGATGCAAACTAATCTAGGAAAGAAGCAACCTAGAACTACGGAAAAATGTCCTAGCTGGTGGAATGCCTCCAGAAGTTGTGGGTGTTCCACAACTGCAGGAGGTTTTGAAGAAGAGGTTGCATAGCCATTTGTCTGAAATGGTATAGGATCTTCTGCTTGAGTGGGTGGTTGAAGGACCTCTGGGTTGCTTCCAACACAATAATTCCATTCTGTTATTCTTTCTAGGATCACAATATCCATCTCATCAAGCTGAAAAAAAGTCCGTAATAGTATAGGATCTTTGGCCATGGGCAGTGAGTTGAACTAGAAGATTGGAAATTTTATGACCTGTGGACTTCAACTCCCTGAATTTCTCAGCTACTTTCCAATGTTGGAGACCCCTGGACTAGACGACCTTCAAGGTCCCTTCCAATCATAATATTCTATGCTCTGTTACAGAATTGTTCACAGGCTAGAAATATAAGAAACACAGCATTCTTCCCTTCCAAAATAAGATGAATAGGGGATACAAAATTCATCAGCATTCTCAGAATAATTATGAACTATTTTGTTTAATTTCTACCTAACTCCAGTGGTGGGATTCAGCCAGTTCGCACCTATTCGGGAGAACCGATTGTTAACTTTCTAAGCAGTTAGGAGAACCGGTTGTTGGAAGAAATCTTACTTTGTTTTTTTCCACTTTACAAGGCTAATCCTGTAAGGAAGGCAAGAAGGAAACATTCTGGTGGTGTTTCTAGCCTAATCTTTATTGCCCTGTTTACAGAAACTGCCTCCCTGGCTAACCCTTATTACATTGTAACAGCTAAGGCATTACAACATGAGTGATGTTGAGTTGGCCACACCCACACAGTCACATGACCACCGAGCCATGCCTACCCAGCTGGTCATTAGGGCAGAGAACCGGTTGTTAAATTATTTGAATCCCACCACTGCCTAACACCCTGATTGTTTCCCTTTACTTGTAGGAGAAGTAACCAAGTAAGTCCTCTGGTAGCTCAGACTGCTAAGACAGTCTGTTATTAACACAGCTGCTTGCAATTACTGCAGGTTCAAGTCTCACCAGGCCCAAGGTTGACTCAGCCTTCCATCCTTTATAAGGTAGGTAAAATGAGGACCCAGATTGTTGGGGGCAATAAGTTGACTTTGTATATAATATACAAATGGATGAAGACTATTGCTAACATAGTGTAAGCCGCCCTGAGTCTTCGGAGAAGGGCGGGATATAAATGCAAATAAATTTTTAAAAAAAGTAAGTTCCATAATGTCTTCCTTCCATCTTTAGTTGAAACCTTGTAAGACAGGGAAATGGAAGACTTCTGAAGATATTATTGTAATTTAGACTCAGTTCTTTCTTTCTTTCTTTCTTTCCAGAAATATTATTTTATGGAAATAACAAGAAGGAGAATGAAATTTATTTTCCATAAATTGAGGGAGAAAGCTAAACAACATGCAGGGAAATTTAGAAACAACATATATCTTTGCATTAATCTTCTCAAATCTTGCTTCAACTATTATTTATGAATTAATAAGGCGACGCGGTATTCTCTCAGATAGATGCCTTCAATAACAGCTTTATTTCTGTTTCTGGTAATTGAAAACTAGAATTGCTAATCCTTTTAGGAAAACAAAGGCATGTTTGAAGTGTGAACCCCCAAAACTGCAGCACATTCTCTGGACGCAAACTAAAGAAATATACACAAAATATAGCAAAGCTACAATGGTGATAGTATGGAAGTCAGCAACCTCATGAAGATATTATGAGGAGACTTAAGGGCAGTCAAGAAGAACTGGCTGTCCTTGAAATTTGATTTGGAGATCTGATTTAAAGGGGGGGTGGGGTTTGACTGAATCACCACTTGCAAAACGCTGTAGGAGGAATTATGTCTTCATTTGTTTAGGAGTAGGATTGTGATGTCCCTGTCAGAAAACCATACAATTGTTTTGCATGGATATCTTGATGCTTCTATCTATTATGCAAGAGAGGGATAAGAAGCTTTCAAGACTTAACAAGTTTAATTACTGCAACTTGTGCGAGCAAAACATTTGCGGCTAGATTGTCTTATTTTTTAAAGGAATGGTTCAGGTAAAATCCTGAAATACTTCTAGCATTGAAAAAAAAAAAAAGGTTTGAGAGATGTTTAAACTGACAAGTCAGCAAAGCTTTTTTTCTTTTTTTAATAAATCTATGGATAACAAAGATGGAACCTAAGCAATATGAGAACAATTTATCCAATATACAATTTCTTTAAAAGCCTTTGTTGTGCTAATACAACGTCATGAATGTTGTGAGAAGATTCATTTCAGGGACTGGATTTCAAACTAATTGGATTACTTCTCCAAATCAATCTGGATTCAGATAGATTTGGCCTTTGGATAAATTCACCTTTATCTTTGTTTCTTTCAGAAAATTTGTATGGCTACTCATTTCCTCTCAGGGACTCTTCAATAGGAGGTTGAATCAGTGATTCAAATTGAAAGTGAACATACAGCAAAGGACATCTCTCCTAGGTTCTGAATTCAATCAAAAACCGGAAGAAAAATATCAGTTTGCACATCCTCACTGCTTACATGGTTATGTGTGAAACTAATGGCCATGACTGACAAATTAAAAATAGAACAGGAGAACACACACGCACACAAGAGAAGAGTGGCCCAAAGAATCATGGATATAGAAGCTTAAAACGACATAGCCATGCTTAGTAAGGCTGGTAGCCTGAAATGGTTGAAGAAATATAAATGTGCCTTCCAAATGGACAACCATTTAAAAATCACAATTGCCAAAACATCTCAGGGAGATATTTACCAGAGGAAGATTCGAACAGCTTGATACAATGGTTAGATTTGGGAGATTCCACTCTATCCCATATAATGGGATACAATGTCCCTCCTGTCAATGACTACTTCAGCTTCAATCACAACAATACACGAGCACACAATAGACTCAAACTTAAAGTGAACCGCTCCAACCTCGATTGCAGAAAATAGGACTTCAGTAACAGAGTTGTTAATGCCTGGAATGCACTACCTGACTCTGTGGTCTCATCCCAAAACCCCCAAAATTTTAACCTAAGACTGTCTACTGTTGACCTCACCCCATTCCTAAGAGGTCTGTAAGGGGCATACATAAGAGCACCAGCGTGCCTACCGTCCCTGTCCTAATGTTCCCTTTAGTTGTATTCATTTTATGTATTCAATTCATGCTTATACTTTACATATATTATTTAATATATATTTGACAAACTAAATGAATAAATAAATAAATAATGAACATACAGGTATCTGTGGAACTGAAGAGGTAGAAGATCTGACTCATATATTATTTGATCGCTGTTTGTATAAGGGGGGTGAGAGATAAGTTCATTGGTCCCCATATTAAACGTAGGGCCCAGTGGCAGGCCCATATTGAAATAACATCCCTCACGTGTGGCCACAATCTGAGAACGATGTTTAATACGGGCCGTGGTGGCTCAGGCTGTAAGAAGCCTGTTATTAAAACACAGTAGCCTGCAATTACTGCAGGTTCAAGCCCCACCAGGCCCAAGGTTGACTCAGCCTTCCATCCTTTATAAGGTAGGTAAAATGAGGACCCAGATTGTTGGGGGGGCAATAAGTTGACTTTGTAAATATACAAATAGAACGAGACTATTGCCTTACACACTGTAAGCCACCCTGAGTCTTCGGAGAAGGGCGGGATATAAATGTAAATAAAAATAATAATAATAATAATACGGCACAATTTCTGATAAAAATGGTTCGACTGAGATTGGCGTAGGTGGGCCTGACTGAGGTAGATTGCAGGGGTGAGATATAAATTTCATGTCATTTTATTCTATTTTACACATTTATGTATTAAATTATTGTATTTTACCCTACTCTCATTTTAAATTGTTTGTTATAATTTTATTGGTAATACGTGTTTGAACCTGTAGGTTGATATGACCTATAGCAGTGATGGCTAACTTTTTTGCCATCCAGTGCCAGGAGGCGGGTGGGGCGAGTAGTGGTGGCCACACCCATAATTCTATGCACCCCACCCCCGTGTATGTGCATGTGACCCCCCCACTCCCCTCCTGCTCCTGGCATGAGATGGCCCAGTAGGCACGTTTTTCTCTCTCACCTGGCTCCAGAGCCTCTCTATGAGTCTGGGGAGGGCAAGAATAGCCTCCCCCATGGAGGCCCTCCGAAGGCCAGAAACTGGCCACTTGCCAACTTCCGGTTGGACAGGAAGTGATGTCTTTTGCTGTCCCCAGCCTCCAGAGACTCCTAGAGAGGCCTTCCCCACTCCCCACCCCCCCAAGACCTCCAGAGGCAGGAAACAGCCTGTTTCCCTACTTCTGGTGAGCCCAGAAGGCCTGAAAATCAGCTGGCCAGTGTGCACATGCACGCCAGAGCTGAGCTCGTGTGCCCACTGATATAACATAACATAACATCAGAGTTGGAAGGGACCTTGGAGGCCTTCTAGTCCAACCCCCTGCCCAGGCAGGAAACCCTATACCATCTCAGTCAGATGGTTATCCAACATTTTCTTAAAAATTTCCAGTGTTGGAGCATTCACAACTTCTGAAGGCAAGTCGTTCCACTTATTAATTGTTCTAACTGTCAGGAAATTTCTCCTTAGTTCTAAGTTGCTTCTTTCTTTGACCAGTTTCCACCCATTGCTTCTTGTTCTACCCTCAGGTGCTTTGGTGAACAGCCTGACTCCCTCTTCTTTGTGGCAGCCCCTAAGATATTGGAACACAGCTATCATGTCTCCCCTAGTCCTTCTTTTTGTTAAACTAGACATACCCAGTTCCTGCAACCGTTCTTCATATGTTTTATCCTCCAGTCCCTAATCATCTTTGTTGCTCTTCTCTGCACTCTTTCTAGAGTCTCAACATCTTTTTTACATCGAGGCGACCAAAACTGGATGCAATATTCCAAGTGTGGCCTTACCAAGGCATTATAAAGTGGCACTAACACTTCACGTGATCTTGATTCTATCCTCTGTTTATGCAGCCCAGAACTGTGTTGGCTTTTTAACAGCTGCTGCACACTGCTGGCTCATATCTAAATGGTTATCCACTAGGACTCCAAGATCCCTCTCACAGGTACTACTATTGAGCAAGGTACCACATATACGGTACTGGTGCATTTTGTTTTTGGCCTAAATGTAGAACCTTACTTTTTTCACTGTTGAATTTCATTTTGTTAGATAGCGCCCAATGTTCAAGTCTGTCAAGATCTTTCTGTAACTTGAGCCTATCTTCTGGAGTGTTGGCTATTCCTGCCAGCTTGGTGTCATCTGCAAATTTGATGAGTTCCCCATCTATCCCCTCGTCCAAGTCATTGATGAAGATGTTGAAGAGTACTGGGCCTAAAACAGAGCCTTGGGGTACTCCACTGCATACTTCCCTCCATGTGGATGTAGTTCCGTTGAGGACTACACGTTGAGTGCGGTTGGTCAGCCAATTACGAATCCATCTGGTGGTGGTGCTGTCTAACCCACATTTTTCTACTTTATCTAGTAGTAGGTTATGGTCTACTTTATCAAATGCTTTACTGAAGTCCAAGTAAATTATATCGACAGCATTCCTCTGGTCTACTAATTTTGTCATTTTGTCAAAGAATGCGATAAGATTAGTCTGGCATGATCTGGCATGATATGGCTACACGTACCACCATAGGTTCGCCATCACGGACCTAAGGCTAATATACATACATATACATGCGTGTGTCTGTGTGATCAACTTGTTTGGGCAAAAAAATTCTAAAAACTGCTTATTGATATGTGAGCCACGGTGGTGCAGTGGTTAGAGTGCAGTACTCTGCTGTCGACTGCCCGCCATTGGGGGCAATATGCAGACCCTGTAAACTGCTTAGAGAGCGCTGTAAAGCATTGTAAAGCAGTATATAAGTCTAAGTGCTATTGCTATTATGGTGGCTATTATAGACAACAAAACAGTAGTTATGTTGATTGGGGGAGAGCCAGACCGGTGAGACAAGTGAAGATAAAATGAAACTGAGTGATGACATTACAATAGCTGGAATGAACCAGGATAATAAAAACCATACAACACAACATGGCTTAGCATCTTGATTGTTCCTTTGCCACAGGGGCATAGTCTTTGTTCAAACGGTACATCCCCAAAGCTTTAACCACAGACTATCTACTATTGACCTCACCCCATTCCTAAGAGGTCTGTAAGGGGCGTGCATAAGAGCACCAGCGTGCCTACCGTTCCTGTCCAAATGTTCCCTTTTGATTGTATTCAATTTCATATAGTTATTACACACTTATGCTTATATATATGCTTATATATCGTATAGTTATTTCATGCTTATGCTTATATATACCGTTGTGACAAATAAAATAAATAAATAAATAAAAGTCATAACTTACAACTAGTTGCTGAGTCACCCTTCAGGCTACCCAGGGAGTGCTTGCAACCTAGTTATGAACTCCCAATGAACCTGTGGACTGCCTTTTGTGTACTCAGCAATTGTCTCACATTTATGACCATTGGCAGCGCTCTGTGGTCACATGACTGTGTGATGTTACGATGGTTTTGCCAAAAAGGAAAAAAAAACACAAACCCAACAACCCCACAGCATTGACTTCCCACGTTCAGCAAAACTGGCCCGTAATAAACACTGGTTCACTTAACCCTGACTGGTGGCTTGTAGAAATGGTAGTGAAATGAAATCGGTCCCATGGCGGACCATTTTATGACTGTCACAGCTTATGACCATGATGGGCAGGGTTCATTGCAGTCATAAATCAAGGACCAACTGTATGCCCTTTCTTTGTTGGAAAATATTAAATCGAACCAAAGAGAAAACTCTCCTAAATTTAGGGATTCTTATTCAGCTAAGATACAGGTAGTCCTTGGCATACAACAGCTTATTTAGTGTCCATTCAAAGTTAGAATGGCACTGAAAAAAAATGACTTATGAACATGTTTCACACTAACAACTGTTGCAGCATGTTGTTGTGTCTGCACCCCCTGAGCCGAGCCCCCTGCCAGAAAGTGACTTGGAAAGTGAGGGGGAAGGGCCATCAGGACTTACCTCTGGAGCACCAGCTTCTCTGGTTCAGCTCCAGGAGCCAGAGGCAGGCCAGGTGGAGGAGATAATGAGGCCTCCATCCCCTGACTCTTCCCCCCCCCAGGCCACACCTTCAGACCCAGCTGATGGCAATCAGGCCTGGCTGGACCCTAGGTTTCATAGGCAGGAGAGGCGAGAACAACAGAAGCAGGGGTGGGGCAGTCCTAGGAAGTGCTGAGTCATGGAGCCACACTCCACAGGATATAAAAGCCGCAAGGGCTGCTATACACTTCGTGGCAAGCAAATCAACTGCTTAACTAGAGCTGAAGTACTGTTTGTTCCTGGTTGACTCATCGGCATCAAGAGAGATAACAGAGACACTTGGCAGACGCTCGCTAGTTTGCTGCCAGAGCTGATAGTTGCCGGATAATTAAGTCATCGCTCGGACTGAGGCGAGGGGGACAGAACACATGTTGTGGTCTGTCAGCAGCCTACGGAGCTGGCAACGGAGTCGGATTCAAGGGTTAGGGTTAGGGCTACCTACTTGGGCCTGGGTCACAACACAGCATTCCCCTGGGCAAGTGGCAACTGATTCATATTTATGACCGTTGCAGTGTCCCGTGGTGTCATAGGAATCCCCTTTTAAAAATTTGCGACAAGCAAAGTCACACGGGGAAGCCAGGTGCGCTCAACAACCATGTTACTAACTGAACCATTGCAGCTATTCCCTTAACCACTGGGGCAAGAAAAGTCATAAAATGGGACAAAATCCAATTAACCACCGTCTCACTCAATTTTGGCTTCCGTTGTGATCGTAAGTCAAGGACTTCCTTTGCTGTCCCCGTTGGAATAAAGGTGAGAGATTGCTCCACGAGATATTTTAGGTAGCATTGACTGTGTCGTGTCCCACTCCTCCGCTGACGGCTGGGTCTGGGAAATCCGAATCAGGCTTGCCTCTGCAGCTCTGCCCAAAGTCCTAGCAAAGTCCTCAGGGCAGGCAGGAGACCAGTAAGTGACTTCAGCAAGATAAGTTCGACTTTTGCCTGACTCAGAGACTGCCAGAAAGCAGATCCTTTATATAGGCCATGGGGTGTGGCTCCATGACTCAGCACTTATCCAGGCCTGCCCCTCCCTTCCTTCTGTTGCCTCCGCCTATCCAGTCTTCTGATGCGAGGGTCACTCCAATCAGCTGTTCTTGGGAGTAAACCCTCCTCAGGCTCACCTGCTGTGGAGGAGGGGGAGGGGTCTAGCTGCTCTGTTTGCCTGGGCATGGAGTCAGGGCTGGGGCAGGGAGATGCTCCTTCTTCTGCAGTTTGTGTGGGCATGGAGCCAGGACTTGGGCCGGAAGGCATACATTCCTCAGTGTTGGGGAGCAGGTAAGAAGGCCCCGGCTGCTCTGAGGGCGGGCAAGACACAACAGACTGATTTCTTTGAAGCTCCATATCCAGACTGCATTGTTTGATGCACTCGTGATTCATTGAAATAACAGGCACCAACAAGGGACTCACACGTTTTAGCATCTCAGGCAGTGACCGATCCCATGATGAGGGATTGGTCACTGCGTAACTGTCAAAGTCTGAAGAGCCAAACCCAGCTGAGAAGAGCAACAGCCTGAGCCAAAAAGGAAGTATCCAGAGCCAGGCAGATGTTTTGTTTTGGATAGACCCAGTTCTTGGTGCTACAGCAGCCAAGAAAAACAAACAAATGAATCACGGGACAAATTCTCACCCAGGGCACAAATAATTGGCTTCAAAATTCGAATGTTATCGCTTCCCGTTATTCAGAATACTGCTCATAAGCGCTCTGTGCTTAGAGGTGGAAGTATTGTTAGAGACCCCGCACGCCCACTTCACGGTCTGTTTCTGTTGCTCCCCTCTGGGAGGAGGTTTTGAAGGGTCTATAGCTGGACTGCTAGATTCTGGAACAGCTTTGTTCCCCATGTCATCCGTCGGGTAAATTAGCAAAATTTGTTTTTCTCGCCATGTACATGTATGCATCTGAATTAGACTGCGTTGTTTCTGTGTGTCATATATGTGTGTGAATGTGGGTATATCTTTTGAGAGCTGAATGCAACGAAATTTCATTTTAATGTATGCTGATTAGGAAACATTTAAAGTGTCAATCAAGTTTCTATTCTACTCTATCCTGCTCCTTCCCCTTCCCCTGCCCCTGCCCTGCCCTTCCCTTCCCTTCCCTTCCCTTCTATTCTATTCTATTCTATTCTATTCTATTCCATTCCATTCCATTCCATTCCATTCCATTCCATTCCATTCCATTCCATTCCATTCTCCCCTTTCCCTTCCCCTTCCCTTATCCCTACCCCACTTCTCTTCTCTTCTCTTCTCTTCTCTTCTCTTCTCTTCTCTTCTCTTCTCTTCTCTTCTCTTCTCTTCTCTTCTCTTCTCTCTTCCCTTGTCTTCTCCTCTCCTCTCCCTCCCCTCCCTCCCCTCCTCCATTCCATTCCATTCCCCTTCCCTTCCCTTCCCCTTCCCCTTCCCCTTCCCCTTCCCCATCCCTACCCTCTATTCTATTCTATTCTATTCTATTCTATTCTATTCTATTCTATTCTATTCTATTCTATTCTATTCTATTCTCCCCTTCCCCTATCCCTACCCCTACCCCTACTCTACTTTACTTCAGTTGTCCTGACATGTTTATGATTTGAGAAGAGCAGAATACGGTCAGTTACGGCAATGAGGACTTTACCACTGAAGATCTAAAGAGATGGGTTGGAAGAAGAAGATCCAGAAAAGTCAGTCTAGGTAGCCCCTAAAAGTCAACACCAGCTTGATAGCAGATAACCAGCCAAACATTGAAAAAAGAGTTGTTGCTGTGCTTTTCCCTCTTAAATTGACCATCAATTGTGTTGTAAATGTTGTACCTTGATGAACGTATCTTTTCTTTTACGTACACTGAGAGCATATGCACCAAGACAAATTCCTTGTGTGTCCAATCACACTTGGCCAATAAAATTCTATTCTATTCTATTCTATTCTAAAAATAAAACAAAAGGACTCAGCGGTCTATCTGTGCCCATTCTCCTGCTGCTGGGGACAGCTGTTTCTTTTAGCTTCTCAAGAAACCACTGGACAATCTACAAAAATGCCATTTAGGGCAGAAAGATCTGGGACAAGAAACCTAACTCAGCTTTGTGTAGCATTTGTTTTTTAACTTTCCATTTCCCTTATTTATTTATTTATTTATTTTCTTTCTATGAAGATGTTTTATTTCGAGAAGCGCTTCTGGTAAAAAAAAGACGACTGTGGGAGCTTGAGTCCCAAGTTAGTTTTAACAAAACCTAGGGGCCTAATTACTTAGGATAATAAGACTGACTGACTGACATGATTAATTACCCTTGCCACAAACGGATGCATAAAATAGGATTAAATAAGGTGTGTAAATAAGCAAAGTGCGCAATAAGCATTCCATCCAAAAAAGAATACTCAGTTGTAATTGTGCAACAAAGAAAACACACACATACACACACACACACACACACACACACAGACATATACATGCTTCTTATTTGAGGTATCTTATTTGCTCTCTAAACCACGGGTGAAATCCAACAGGTTCTGACAGATTCTAGAGAACTGGTAGCGGAAATTTTGAGCAGTTCAGAAAACCGGTAGCGGAAATTTTGAGCAGTTCGGAGAACCAGCAAATACCACCTCTGGCTGGCCCCAGAGTGGGGTGGGAATGGCGATTTTGCAGTATCCTTCCCCCTGGAGTGGGGTGGGAATGGGGATGTTGCAGTATCCTTCCCCTGCCACGCCCACCAAGCCACGCCCACCAAGCCACACCACGCCCACCAAGCCACACTCACAGAATCAGTAGTAAAAAAAATGTGGATTTCACCGCTGCTCTAAACCAATAGTTAATTTCCCAGCATTATAAAGACAAAACTATCCTCTGTATTTCTACCTTTAAGTTATCCATGGTTTCAGTTCTTAGCTTCAATACATATTTATTTGACTAGCCAAATTATCATCATGATTGGCTCTAGAATTAAAATCATCAGCCCCCCATACCTTCTTCTGCTACAATTCAACTACCTTAACCATAACTGCATTTATGAGTAAGTGTACAAACCATGATATTACAAACACAGGTAGTCCTTGACTTAACAACAGTTTATTTAGGGACCACTCAGAGTTACAACAGCAGTGAAAAAAAGTGACTTATGATCATGTTTCACACTTATGACCATTGGACCATCCCCATAGTGACATGATCAAAATAAAGATGCTTGGCAACTGACCCATATCAGGGACTTCGTTGGTCTTCTAAAACAGGTGAAAGATTTATAGGATCTGAACAGAAACACAGGGTAAACTTTGCTGGACTTCTAGTACAACCTCCTGCCGAAGCAGGAGACCCTATACCTGTGATGACCTTTGACATTCCCGCGTGCCAGCCCTGTGTGCCAGAAGTGGCATGTGAAACCATCCCATGAGATATGTGCGGCCCACTAACCTTTGCGTGCATGGAAGTGCCAATACCCGGAAGAGTGGCGGTCCATTGTGCATGCACGAGTCGGCACCCAAACATCTGGTTACCGAACTGGAAGCACCCCCAACAAACAGCTGGCCATGCGCGCAATGTCAACCCAGAAGTTCGGGTGCTGGCCTGCGCATGTGTGCCGAAACACCACTGTTCTGGGTTCTGCTGCTCCCGTGAGCATGATGGCTAGCTGACCGGCATGTGTGTGATCACAGGAATGCAGAATAGGAGCTAGCGAGGCCGTGCAATCTTTGTGGGATGGTTTCCGGCACGTGTGCCATAGATTCGCTGACGCTGCCCTATAGCATTTCAGACAAATAGCTGTCTAATCTCTTCTTAAAAACCTCCAGTGATGAAGCAGCCACAACGTCTGAAGGCAACTTTTCTTCCACTGCTTAATTGTTCTCACTATCAGGATATTTCTCCTTAGTTCTAGGTTGGTCCTCTCCTTGATTAGTTTCCATCCATTGCTTCTTGTCCTGCCTTTTGAGGTTTTTTTTTAAGAAGCAAAATCAACGGGGATGCCAAATTCACTTAACAACCATGTTACTAACTTAACAACTGTCGTGTTTCATTTAACAACTATGGCAAAGGAAGGCCGTAAAATGGGACAACATTCAATTAGTGATCATCTTTAGGAGGCCAGATCCTGAAGATGAAACTCAAATACTTTGGCCACCTAATAAGAAGGAAGGACTCACTGGAGAAGAGCCGAATGCTTCAGCTTCAACCACATCAATACATGAGTGACCAATAGGTACAAACTTAAAGTAAACCGCTCCAAACCCGATTAAAGAAAATATGACTTCAGTAACAGAGTTGCCAATGCCTGGAATGCACTACCTGACTCTGGTTTCTTTCCAAACCCCCAAAACTTTAACCTTAGACTGTCTACCGTTGACCTCACCCCATTCCTAAGAGGTATGTAAGGATGTGCATAAGCGCGCCAGCGTGCCTACCATCCCTGTCCTACTGTCGCCATTTATTCGTATTCATTTCCTGTATTCATAATCATGTTTATACTTTTATCTGTTATCTTATATATGCTCGACAAATAAAATAAATAAAATAAAAATAAATGCTGGCAACGATTGAGGGCAAAAGAAGAAGGGGATGACAGAGAATGAGGTGGCTGGATGGAGTCACTGAAGCAGTCGGAGTGAGCTTAAATGGACTCCAGAGCAGGGGTCTCCAACCTTGGCAACTTTAAGCCTGGAGGACTTCAACTCCCAGAATTCCCCAGCCAGCTTTGCTTTTAAAGTTGCCAAGGTTGGAGATCCCTGCTCCAGAGGATGGTAGAGGACAGGAAGGCCTGGAGGAATGTTGTCCATGGGGTTGCGGTGGGTCGGACACGACTTCTCAACTAACAACAACACTTGGCAACAGAAATTTTGTGGTCAGTTGTGATCATAAGTCAAGAGCTACCTGCAGAGTCACCTGACTTAGAAAAATTAATATCATAAGAAAACCTACATTCTTCAACGTAGGGATCATCATCATCATGTGACTTTTTAAATTTCTCAGATCACAAATCCATAATGTTTGGATATATACTGTACATTTTACTGTACTAGGAAACTAAAGCAGTATATATCCTCCCAATTTTTGTACGTATACCTGTGGAAAGTTAGCGGCAGGGCAAGCCGATACAAACTTCCCTGACCAATTGCTCCTTCCACAATTATTGAATTATTCCATAATTCCACTTTGAAGACATATACTTGGTCCTCTATTCTTTAACACAGGGGTCCTCAAATTTTTAAAACAGGGGGCCAATTCAAGGTTCCTCAGACTGTTTGGGGGGGGCAGCAGCGGACCAGCTGGGTGGGCGTGGTTACGTGATCATGTGACTGGGTGGGCGGGGCCAATTTAGCAGTCCATTAAACAATACACACAAGTTACACTTTCATTTGTTTTGCTCCTGGGGTGGATTAAGTAGGTTAGCGAAGGGATGTGGCTGCCTTGGGGGAAGATGGGGGAGGGACTCCTCTTTGTGTGTGTGGGTATGTGTGTTTCTTTCTCTCTATCTTCCTCCCTTCCTCTCTCTTTCTCTCTGGAGGCCAGGGAGTACTGCTCTGCTGCCTAAAAACGGGTCCATTTTTGGCCTCCCGAGGCCTCCGCGTCCCCATTTTGGGGAGGAGGGGTAAATGGGCCGATGTGGGCGGGGCAGCCTCATGGTCCCGTGCAAGTTGAATTAATGGCTTCAGTGGGCCGTATGCAGCCCGCGGGGCGGTAGTTTGTGGCCCTCTGCTTTCAAACCCAAACTTTCAAATCATCAAGTAGTGAAAGGACATAGAGAGAAAAAGAAACGAAACTTAAAAAAAAAAAAACCTTGCTAATTTAAAAACACATCCTGCATATATATATATCATATATATGAAACCCACCCATTCCCTGTATCATGACAGCAGTTTGACATTACTCATTCAAAATAATTGGATATTGTGAAAGTACATATAGTACAATTAGTAGCATATTTTACAATCTGTGTAAACTGAGGTCTTCCATTCCCAGTCTTTATTATAAGTCACTCGTGGCAGGATGGTTCATGCAAAGATTTTGACACATGAACGTTTTCTTCTTATGCACATACGAGAAAACGTGATAAGTTTCACATTCATAAGTGCAGAGGTTCCGACAAAGATACGGCAGAGGTAGAAACAGGAAATGATAGGCCATCAAAAGCCACACACTTAACTTATTTCTCTTCACATTTGTACAGGTAGTCCTCGACTTATAGTCACAATTGAGTCCTGAAATTCTGCTGCTGAGGGAGACCGTTGTGAAGCAAATTTGAGCCCCGTTTTACGACCTTTCCTGCCACGGTTGTTAAGTGAACCACTGCGGTTCGTAAGTTAACAACACAGTTGTTAAATGAATTTGGCTTCCCCGTGGACTTTGCTTGACAGAAGGTCGCAAAAGGCGATCACATATCCCCGGGTCACTGCAACCGCCATAAATATGAGTCAGTTGCCAAGCACTTGAACTTTATTTATTTATTTATTTATTGATTTGATTTGATTTTTATACCGCCCTTCTCCCGAAGGACTCAGGGCGGTGTACAGGCAACAATAAAATACAAACACCACAATATACAATTTAAAATACGAGTTAAAAAACTTATTATAATTAGCCTAGAACTTTAAAATTTATAAAACCAAACCCCATTTAAAATTAGTAGAAAATTTAAAATCGATAAAATTTATGTAATTTAAAATTTAAAATTTAAGCCAGCCCCGCGCGAATAAAAAGGTATGTCTTCAGTTCGCGGCGGAAAGTCCGAAGGTCAGGTATTTGACGTAAGCCTGGGGGAAGCTCGTTCCAAAGTGTGGGAGCCCCCACAGAGAAGGCCCTTCCTCTGGGGGCCGCCAGCCGACATTGTTTGGCGGACGGCACCCTGAGAAGTCCCTCTCTGTGAGAGCGTATGGGTCGGTGGGAGGCATATGGTAACAGCAACTTTCCTATTGTGACCAATGGGGATGCTTCAACGCCTCAAAGTTACTTGACAAAGTACCCTGACGCAACGATTGTGTGAGAAGCAGTCACAAGTCACCTTTTTCAGGGGCGTTGTAACTTTGAATGGTCACTAAATGAACGGTCGGAAGTCGAGGACTACCT
Organism: Ahaetulla prasina; assembly: GCF_028640845.1. Classification (NCBI taxonomy): domain Eukaryota; kingdom Metazoa; phylum Chordata; class Lepidosauria; order Squamata; family Colubridae; genus Ahaetulla; species Ahaetulla prasina. Next base: position 84,247,178 of record NC_080546.1, on the reverse strand, counting down.
GTACTGGAGAGAAAAGAGAATTCCTTTACCCAGATGAATGCACGAAACAACCACATATGTGCAAAACGTTGTTACCCAATTGACATCGGCAACAGAAGACCGAAAGGTCCACGTCAAAAGTCGCCCTCCTGTAGTCATATTATGTTTAAAGGATCTTGATTTAGCAAATTGAAATTTCTTTTTTCTTTTTTTAAAGCCAGAGGCTCAGTTCCTTAGGCACCAAATATTATATATTGGCACTTTTTAGATCATCATGGTTTTTCTTGGACCATGTGCATATTTATCCAATAATTGAATGTTAATGACATATGAATATTAGAAGAGGAATGAAACATGGCAGTGCATATGGAAAATGTTTAGGTCTCCTTTTTCTTAATATAACCGTCTGAACCCTAATTGATAAGAAAGTGTTTAAATTTACATTTGCATGAAACATCCTCTCTCTCTCTCTCTTATCTATCTATCCATCATCTATCTATCTATCTATCTATCTATCTATCTATCTATCTATCTATCTATCTATCTATCTATCTATCTATCATGTGTATAATATGCAGCATTAGTTCACGTAAACATGTTCACAGTCCTCTACTCCTTAGTGCCTAATATGTTTTGGGCCCAGATTACTCTCCCAACCCCATTCTTATTCACCCAATCCCATTTGAGTAAGTGGGAACTGTTCAAGGATCTTCACGTTCAACACAAACCCCTGATTATCTTCTGAAGCTTTCATTAAAAATCAGGTTGGATATATGGCAGAAAAATACAGATGTAGATTCTCAGTCATCCAGATCATGGTTGTCCCAAATTGTTGCTTTTGGTTTTTTTTTTTTCCTTTTCAAAAGGCAGCTGGGCTTTGCTTTTTCCTCGAAGACGTTTCGCTTCTCATCCAACAACCTTCAGTGAGAATTGAAGAAGCCTCTTAGATGAAAAGAAGAAACATCTTCAAGGAAAAACAAAGCCCAGTTGCCTTTTTTGGGGGAAAAAAAAACCAGCTTTGGGACATATGGAGGAAAACTTTGACTTGTCTATCATTGTTTTAAAATATGTTGGGAGTAGGAAGCCACAATGCTAAAATGAGATATACATTCCTAGAAGAGGTGGGATTCGCATAATTTACCTATTGGCTCACCCAGCACCGAAAATGTGACCATGTGCGCCTCCATGCATGTGCCCGGCCTTCTGCGCATGCGATTTGCTCATGCACGCACCTTCTGCGCATGTGCCCAGCCTCAAAAATGTGCCTAAATAGGATAGCATAGAAACAAGGTGAGTGGGCAGGCCCACACACGATTTCCGCTACCAGTTCGTCCGAACCGGTCTGAACCAGCTAAATACCAGCTCTGATTCCTAGTTATCTCCGGGAAAGAATACATTCATCATAATTGCCTTTGTACAATTTGTTTATTTTGTATCGTGGAAGGAGATCAACACCATGAGCCCTTACTGCTTTGGTTAGAGCAAAGAGGGCAGTAATGTACCTTTGTGTTGGAAGTTGTGTCTCCGTATGGTTTGATGAACATGGAAAAGGAGTTAGATTTATGTTGCATCTCATAATTTATGCATTCATCCTTCCAGTTCCCCTATTGACTTTGCTTGTCACAAAAGGTGATCACATAACCCCTGGACAGTGCAACTGTCATAAATAGGAGCCTGTGTCCTTTGACCAAGTGTCCAAAGTTTGATCACAAGAATGGTGCAACAGTTGTACGTGTGACAAATGGTCCTAAGTCCCTTTTTTTAAATGCCATTGTAACTTCGGAAGGCCACCAAAGGAAAGATTTTAAGTTGAAGACTACCTGTATTGATGTAATTTATATACTGCCTATCTGACCAAATGACTCTAGGAAAGGTAAAATAAAACCACAATTGACAACATTTTACAAAAAACCACTTAAAACAAGTACCGGTAGATATAAATATAATCAAGAGCGTAAGACAGATGCATCAGAACATTGCAGATGATGCATGGGCTCCCTCTTACCAAGGGATTTTCAAAAACAAAGATTTTTCAGGTCACAAAAGTTGGAGCTAGCCTCTCCTGAGGCAAGATGTTACAACAGGGGTCTCCAACCTTGGTCCCTTTAAGAGAAAAGCTGGCTGAGGAACTCTGGGAGTTGAAGTCCACAAGCCTTAAAGGGACCAAGGTTGGAGACCTCTGTGTTTCAAAAGAGCAGGTGCCATGGGGGGGGGAAGGCTCAACTCCTGGGTCTCATCAGCAAGAAAGAATCTACACCTTGCCCTTCCAGGATGATCTGATGGAGTGGTGAGATGTTACTTGGAAGGTAGTCCTTCAAATGCCCCAGCTTCAAGTCACGTACGGTCAAAACCACCCCTTGAATTGGATGGAATGGGACAACTCGTCGCAGCCAATTCCCCACGGCCAACGGGCCACAGCCAATTCACCGTGGCCAACTCACCATGGGATAACTCGCCGTGGGACAATTCAACCATTTAATTTAATGAGTTAAAATAATTAAAAATACATTTTAATTTTTGTCATTCACATTTGGTTTTGTCCCTCCTTTCTTTAATGATTCTATTTCACTATTTCTTTGATATTAGTGCAACTCTTGTCCCAGGGAGCGTAGTTCTGTGTTGAGTTGGCCATGGGGAGTTGTTCTGTGTTGAGTTGGCCATGGTGAATTGTTCTGTGTTGAGTTGACCATGGGGAGTTGTTCTGTGTTGAGTTGGCCATGATGAATTGTTCTATGTTGAGTTGGCCATGGGGAGTTGTTCTGTGTTGAGTTGGCCATGGGGAGTTGTTCTATGTTGAGTTTGCCATGGGGAGTTGTTCTCTGTTGAGTTGGCCATGGTGAATTGTTCTGTGTTGAGTTGGCCATGGGGAGTTGTTCTGTGTTGAGTTGGCCATGATGAATTGTTCTGTGTTGAGTTGTCCATGGTGAATTGTTCTGTGTTGAGTTGTCCATGGTGAATTGTTCTGTGTTGAGTTAGCTATGGTGAGTTGTTCTGCATTGAGTTGGCCATGGGGAGTTGTTCTATGTTGAGTTGGCCGTGGTGAGTTGGCCACAGCAGATTGGCTGTGGTGAGTTGGGCGTGGCGAGTTATCATATACGCTGAATTGGACCAGGAAGCAAACAAGTAACCAGGACAGCTTAAGAAAGCAGAAGACTAATGTGAGACAATGAATGAATCTTAGAAAGTTCAGAGTTGCTTCAATGCAGACCACAGGATATGGAGACTGGATGTTTGCTCTTCAGGGAGTCATAGAGAAATAGAATAATGTGAGAAAGTAGCTCCATCGTTGTTTACTCAGAGAAAGGATATGATAAACAGGCTTGGTTTAAGGAATGTTTTTTCGTGAATGTGGAGTTGACGGTTGACTGCTGAAGGCAACTGGAACAATATGTGGTGATGGAACTAAAACATGCATGACTGTAAATGGAAAGTCTAGTGAATTGTTGAATATGGAGAATGGAGTAAGACAAGGATACGTGATGTCTCCTTTGTTGTTGAACAGCATTATTAATAAATGTATAAGAGCGTGATGTAACCGTGATGCTTTACAAAGATAAAAGAATAAGGGTTGTATCGATATACTGTGAGGAATGCATACGCTTAATTGATTTCCTTTTCTTTCCTCTTGTCTCCTGTCTTTAATTTATTTTTAGTACTTTATTTGTAGAAAGGAATTAAAAAATATTCTTTTTTGGTGTGTGTGCTTTGCATAATGTTGCTTATTCTGAAAAGGGGTTGCATGAATTGGCAGACAAGTATCTACAAATAGTGGCCAGTTTGTTTTCACATTGTTGTATAGATGGACAATGGGCAGAGCACTACAATTTTTAACATCTGGCTTGTAAGACTGCATTTATTTATTTAAAAAAATGGGAAAAGAAATTGTTAAATTCAGCTTTTAGTTGTTCCTCAAGTTATGCTGTCTCCTCCTTTGCTATAATATTCCTAAAACTCTAATTGTAATGGTATCTGTAAGTGCGCTATTCTTCTTAGGGAAAAAATAATAATTTGCATAAATAAGCTCCTCAAACCAATTAAAACTCTGGCATATCCACCAGCACATTTGAATATGCACAATTAAAATATTTCAAAATGTCATTTTTTGGGTACAGTTTTGCAAGTTTTGCATGCTGATTATGAATACTTTATTATATTAAATCATTTTCATGTATAAATAGAAAAGCCATCAGATGCTAGAGATGTTGATTGGTTAAACATAAAGTTTCTTTTCCTTTCCAAGTTCCTTTTGTTGTTGTTTTTTGTTCACTGTACAACTCCGCGGTTATTACTCGTTCACGATCAAAATATGTCTCCAACCAACTTAAGTTAACTGTTAGCTAAATTTGTCAGATTTGTTACTGTTACTTCATCCAGAGACCAACGTGTACCATTTAGTGTTTTTTCCAAAGTTGGCAGTTTTTAGATTATGGGACTTCAAATCCCATAATTCCCCAGCCAGCATGCTGGGAGTTGAAACCCGCCCATTTTAAAACTTGTCAAAATTGAAACAAAACAAAATACTGATTTAGAATCGCCCAAATGAATTAGTCAAATTGAATATTTATCCAAAATAGTCAACGTGGCTCTTCGAACTTATGGGTTGCCGCTCCGTTAAATCGAGAGCGACTTATTCCATATCGCAAGAAAAAAAATTACAAAAAAGTCAAAGAAAAGATATAAAGTACAAGTAATCCTCAACTTACGACCACCATTGAGCCCAACATTTCTGTTGTTATGTGAGACATTTGTTAAGTGAGTTTCGCCCCATTTTACGACCTTTCTTGCCCCAGTTGTTAAGTGAATCACTGCAGTTGATAAGTTAGAAACACGGTTGTTAAGTGAATCTGGCATTCCTCATTGACTTTGCTTGTCAGAAGGTCGCAAAAGGGGACCACGTGACCCCGGGACACGGCAACGGTCATAAGTAGGAGCCAGTTGTCAAGTTTCTGAATTTCGATCACGTGATTGTGGGGATGCTGAAAAGGTTATAACTTTGAACAGTCACTAAATGAACTGTTGTAAGTCAAGAATTATCTGTACACAGAAGGCTTCCCTCTCTTGGAAGCTTTTGTTATTTTAAAGTTAATAACTCCTCCCCCTCCACAAAATATAGCTCAAGAATTAAAAGACAAACTCTATTGTTTCCTGGAAGCAATAAAAGATCGGATATTTGTTTTTAAAAAAAACACAAGAATAATCATGGATTGTATTGTCCCGATTCATTTTAACCCATCAAACCTGACTTCACTGCATGAATGAGTTGTGGCGGATGAAGCCCTAATAGTCAAGAGCAAGACAAAATAGATAAAATAAGAAAATGCAGGTTATTTTTTTTTAAAAAAATGCCTAACTATGTCCAGCTTGTAGAGAAGAGAGGTAGAGCTGGAAGGCAGAGTTAAATGTATCATCAGTTTGGAATCATTAGGTTGTCACATGAATCCTGTTAAACCTTATGTAGTGCCAATTTAGAACTGACTGCTTTTTGACCAATTCTTGTCTATAGGTTGCACCAATAAATTCCACCTACACTATACAGCATCACTTAAACAGAGCTTGGCCAACCCAACAGTGGACTCCTCCATCTCAATTTCAATATTAGGCTTCGTAATCTCATGACTTTTTCTTCATAAGGATTCAGCCCCTTACCTCCTAACATCAGGGAGGTAGCGATGAGAAGCAAAACAGCTGCGCATAATTGTGTGGAGTTGTGTTAAAACTTGCTAACACTGCAGTTCAGCTGAAATGTGGGTTATACAGTCCACATATCTGGCGCCTTCACTTGATGCTCAACCTATTTTCGTTACAGTTTCTGAAGCAGGAAACGATCTCTATGCTATATCGTCATTTTCCAGACGATATATAGGCCAGGATGGATAATTTAATAAAGAATGAGGTATATAGCACCACCATCAGATACAGATACAGATTAACAGAATTGGAAGGGACCTTGTGGGTCATCTAGTCCAACCCCCACCCAAGCAGACCCTACACTGTTTCTGACAGATGGCAGTCCAGTCTCTTCTTAAAGCTTCCAGTGATGGAACATCCACAACTTCTGAAGGCAATTTCTGTTCCATGGGTTGATTGCTCTCACTGTCAGAAAATTTCTTCTTAGATTTCCAGGTTGAATCTCTCCTTGTTCAGTTTCCATCCACTATTCCTCGTCTGGCCTACAGGTGCTTTGGAAAATAGCTTGACCCGCTCCTCTCTGTGGCAGCCCCTCCAATATTGGAACACTGCTATCATGTCTCCCGTGGTCCTTCTATCACTATCCATCACTATCACCACTTCTCCTTCTTCTTTTCCTTCTTGCTATCTTCCTTCTCCTCCAACTGCATCATGTTACATCAGCCTTGAGAGAAATAAACCCAATCTCTATGCTCTAAAGAAAATCAGCGCTACACATTTATCAGGATTTCTTAAGTTTGACAGTCACTGCCCTACCAAAAGGAAACCAAACAAAACCAGAAATATCTATTTCTGAGCAATTGTACAGAGCACAAAAGCTCTCAAGGTAAACAAAGTTGTTCAAGGATAAATCTGCAAAATGTTGGAAATGCCATCAGACACCTGGTTCGTACTATCATATCTATTTATTTTATTTACTTATTTGTTGAGTATGTATTAGATAATATGTAAATATAAGCATGGATTGAATACATAAAATGAATACAATTAAAGGGAACATTAAGACAAAGACGGTAGGCATGCTGGTGCTCTTATGCAAAAAGTGAAATATTGGACAAAAATACATACATGGCTGAAAAAAAATGATAAAACAGAATATTGATTTGAAACCAGAGACATTTTTGTTGGGCATTTTACCGGACAAGTATAACAAAGGGAATGCACATTTGATTTTACATGTACTGACTGCAGCTAGAATAGTATTTGCACAACCATGGAAAAGTGAAGAGATCCCTACAGATGAAAATGTGATTTAAAAAAATACTAGAATGTGCAGAAATGGATAAGCTAGCACTTATAATTAAGGAAAAGAAACTGAATATTTTTTGACTTGGGATTTATGTTATCAATGGTTAGCTGACAAAAACAGGAGCTAGAAAAAGGGAAATATAATTAATTAATTAACCAATTAAATTGGTTAAACAAATATTTTTATTATTATTATTATTTAATTTATTCATTAAACATGATACTCAGTCAACTGAACATTCAAAAATGCATCACAAATACCATTGACTGGTGCTAATGGTTGATACGGGTTGCTGCCAGCGTCCTAGGTATTAATCAAGTATTTTCTTAAGATGTACGATGTTCCAAGTAGCACAGTTTTTTTGCAGTTCCGCTGGTGTTATTGCAGAAAGCTGCAATTTTATTTATTTATTTTATTTATTTTATTTTATTTATTTTGTCACAACATCATACAAAAAGATTATATAGTATATAACTATATAAACATATATAGGAAGAAGAAAAGAAAAACAATAGGACAGGAACGGTAGGCACGTTTGTGCGCTTATGCACGCCCCTTATGGTCCTCTTAGGAATGGGGTGAGGTCAATAGTAGAAAGTTTTTCATAAACTTTCTTTTTTTATTTTATTTTTTTTATTTTTTATTTTTTTTATTTCCATAAAGTGGAAAAAGTTATAGAAAATGAGAAAGTGAAGATCTTGTGGGACTTTTGAATTACAGACGGATCATCATTTGGAACACAACACGCCAGATATTACAGTTGTCGAAAACCAAAATGTACAATTTATTGACATCCCGTTACCAGGAGATGCCAGAGTCTAAGAAAAAGAACTGGAAAAAATCATGAAATATCGCAACCTGGCCATCAAAACTATGCGATTATGGATGAAACAGGTAACGTTGTTATCTGGGCACTTGGTACCATGTCCAAGAATTTTATAAGTCACATCAACAAATTTCAGCTTTCTGCAATAACACCAACGGAACTGCAAAAAAACTGTGCTATTTGGAACATCGTACATCTTAAGAAGGTACTTGGTCGATACCTAGGACTACCGTGTCAACCGTTAGCACCAGTGAATGGTATTTGTGATGCATTTTTGAACGTTCAGTTGACTGAGTTTCATGTATAATAATACTATTGTAATGGATACTATTACAATGAATACTGCTGTAAACAACAACAAAAAAGGAAAACAAAACAAAACCAGAAATCATTATTTGTGAGCAATTGTACAGAGCACAAAATCCCCAAAGCTTTAACCAAAGACTATCTGCTATTGACCTCATCCCATTCCTAAGAGGTCCGTAAGGGGCGTGCATAAGAGCACCAATGTGCCTACCGTTCTTGTCCTAATGTTCCCTTTGATTGTATCTAATTCATATAGTTATTTCATACTTATGCTTATATATATATGATTATATATTGTATAGTTATTTCTTGCTTATGCTTATATAGTTCTCTGATGAAACATCTGAGGCCAATGCTTATAGACACAACTGATTTTCTTTCAGTATTATATCAAAAGTGCCAAGACTCTCCTTATTATGGATGACCTCAATTGTTCACTATGTATTTGCAGAATCCTTGGGGGATTTAAAACGTTATTATTTCGGGGCTGAATATGAAATCGTTACTTCTGCCAAGCATTTAAGAAAAACTTCTAATTCTTTCTTTCTTTCTTTCTTTCCCTTTTCCTATAATCAAGCTCACAATCCAAAAAGCTCACAGTGGAAGAGACATTCTGATCCTCAAAATCTCTACACCTGTCTCCAGGATATTACCTGTGGTACGCAAGTGTTTTATCTACGTTTTTATCTAGTTTGACCTAGTTTCAAAGGTGGTATTCAGACGGTTCGGACTGGTTTGGGCGAACCGGTAGCGGAAATTGTGGGTGGGGTGGCCCTCCCAGCTCTATGCAGTCCTATTTAGGCACATTTTTGAGCCATGGAAGGCACGCGCATGAGCAAAGCACGTACGCAGAAGGCCATGCACATGTGCAGAAGTGGCTCGTGTGTGCAAAGCGGGCATATGTGGGTACTCCCATTTGCAAACTGGTAGGGAAAGTAAGTAAGTACCACTCCTGCCTAATTTGACCAGTCTGGATAAACAGTAGCCATACCAGACTGATTGTCAGACAGCCGAATCACATTATGGAATCATACTGGGCACAATAAGATCTATCCTCACTTTCTGGTTACCAATTTTGAGCCATATTCCTTCAGCACATCTAGGAAATGTACTCTACTGCTAGAGCAACGGTTCTCAACCTGTGGGTCGCGACCCCGTTGGGGGTTGAATGACGATTTGCCAGGGGTCACCTAAGACCATCGGAAATATGGGAAGTATACTTGTGAGTCGAAGAATCACGCTCCAATGGTTGACTCCACAAGCCAGCTGCAGGCTCTTCAAATCGCTAGCCGAATTCGGCTTCAGGCGCGATGAATTAAAAAAGAGAGAAATCTTTGCTCTGATGTCTCCCTCTCAAGCCAGCTGCAATCACTCCCAATCGCTAACCTAATCTGGCTTCAGGCGCGATAAACTTAATAGGGGAGGAGTCTCTGCTTTAATGCCTCCATCCTCAAGGCAATCGCAAGCAGTTCAGATTGCTAGCCAATACGGCTTCAGGCGCGATCAATTCAAAACAAAAATAATTTTATGGTTGGGGTCGCCACATCGTGGGGAATTGTATTCAAGGGGTCACAGCACTATAAAGGTTGAGAACCACTGCGCTAGAGTATAAGAAAATAATTAATAATGCAGGTAATTCTCAACTTAAGACCACAACTGAACCCAAAATTTATCTTACTAAGTGAAGGGGGTGTTAAATGAGTTTTGCCCCATTTAATGACCTTTCTTGCCACAGTTGTTATATGACTCACCGGAGTTGTTGAGTTAGGAATGTGGTTGTTAAGTGAATCGGGTTTCCCCATTGATTTTGCTTATCCGAAGGTCGCAAAAGGCAATCACATGGCTCTGTGGGACACTGCAACCATCATAAATGTGAGTCAGTTGTCAAGCATCTGAATTTTGATGATGTGACACTGCGTGGAAAATGGTCGTAAGTCACTTTCTCCAGAACTGTTGTAACGTTGAACCAGTGGTGGGTTTCTACCGGTTATGATCTAAGTGCCAAAGCCCACTGCAACTACATAGCAAAAAAGGCTCTAAGAGTTGTAAACCTAATTTTGTGTAGCGTCTTTTCCAAAAACTCTACACTACTAACCAGAGCATACAAAACATTTGCTAGACCTATTCTTGAATACAGCTCACCTGTCTGGAACCCACACCACATCTCTGACATTAATACAATTGAACGTGTCCAGAAATATTTTACAAGAAGAGTTCTCCGCTCCTCTGAAAACTACAAAATACCTTACGCCACCAGACTTGAAATCCTAGGATTAGAAAACTTAGAACTCCGCCGACTCCGACAAGACCTGTGTTTAACACACAGAATCATCTATTGCAATGTCCTTCCTGTTAAAGACTTCTTCAGCTTCAATCGCAATAATACAAGAGCAAACAATAGATTCAAACTTAATGTTAACCGCTTCAATCTTGATTGCAGAAAATATGATTTTTGTAACAGAATTGTTAATGCTTGGAACACACTGCCTGACTCTGTGGTCTCTTCTCAAACTCCCAAAAGCTTTAACTAAAAACTATCTTCCATTGACCTCACCCCATTCCTAAGAGGACTATAAGGGGCATGCATAAGAGCACAAATGTGCCTACCGTTCCTGTCCTAATGTTTCCTTTCATTATATCAAATTAATACAATTATTACATACTTTTGCTCATATATATGCTTATATGATATTATATGTTGATGCTTGTGTATACTGTTATATATACCTGGTAGTGGTGGCAGAAGGCTCCACCCACCTGCCCGGATGTCATCACAGACTCTCTGCACATGTGCAGAAGGTTCTGTGCATGAACAGAAGTACCGTGCACAAGAAAACCGAGCATACGGGCGCACATATTCACAGTTCCGAACCAGTAGTGAATGTAAGTGGAACTCACTATTACATTGAACGGTCACTAAATGAGCTGTTGTGAGTGACAACTACCAATATTTGCTCGCTAATCAAGATCCATATATTAGGACAGACAGAAACTTGCTGGATAGCAACGTCAGTCTGCTTCAGGCCTGGCTGCAAAAAGGATCTTCTATTGTTCCTCCAGAGGGTCCCAGCATTCTGTGCTTTACAGCTGAACCAAAAGGACTCAATCTACGTCGGAAGACCTGGTCGATCCTCAATAGGATTAGGAATCAACATGGCAGGTGGGCTAATCTCCTTATAAATGGGGAAATATTTCCTCTTCAGAATGTCGCTGCGGTGCACCAAAGCAGACATATTGTCAGACAGTGTCACCGGGAGCGCATACCCAGGGTAACACCGTACGCAACTAACTCCATTGTGTATTGACCATATAAATACTCTACCTTTGAAATTGTAAAATGAGTAAATACAGGTACTTACAACAATTTGTTCAAAGTTACGACAGCATTGGGGGGGGAAATGCAGCATCCCCATGGTCAGAATTCAGGGGCTTGACAACTGGTTCATATTTATGACGGTCGCAGTGTCCCCAGGGTCATGGGATCTCCCTTTTGGGACCTTCTGACAAGCCGAGTCAGTGGAGAAGCAGGGGTTCACTTAAGAACCAGGTTACTAATTTTTCAACTGCATCGATTCACGTAACAACTGAGGCAAGAAAAGTCGTAACACCGGGGCAATGCTCAGTTTAGTTCATTTAAACTTTCCTGATGCAATCTACGCAGCACACGTTTAAGGCCATTGCTTTCTATGAGAAGGGAGGGAGGGAGGGAGGGAGGGAGGAAGGAAGGAAGGGAGGAAGGAAGGAAGGAAGGAAAGAAGGAAGGAAAGAAGGAAGGAAGGAAAACTGGGAAGGACGGAGGGAGGGAGAGAGGAAGGAAGGAAGGAAGGAAGAAAATTGGGAGGGTGGGGAGAGGGAGGAGGAGGGAGGGAGGAAGGAAGGAAGGAAGGAGGAAGGAGGAGGGAGGAAGGAAGGAAAGAAGGAAGGAAGGAAAACTGGGAAGGACGGAGGGAGGGAGAGAGGAAGGAAGGAAGGAAGGAAGGAAGAAAATTGGGAGGGTGGGGAGAGGGAGGGAGGGAAGGAAGGAAGGAAAACTGGGAAGGAGGGAGGGAGGGAGAGAGGAAGGAAGGAAAGAAAGAAAGAAAGAAAACTGGGAAGGAGGAAGGGAGGGAGGGAGGGAAGGAAGGAAGGAAGGAAAACTGGGAAGGAGGGAGGGAGGAAGGAAGGAAGAAAGGAAACCTGTTAGTCTATAGTCTCTTCATCTCAGAACTCCGGCACCGAAAAAGAGATTCAACTCTTTTTTTTTTAAATTTATATCCCGCCCTTCTGTGAAGACTCAGGGCAGCTTACAATGTGTTAAGCAATAGTCTTCATCCATTTGTATATTATTTGCAAGACCTTTGAGTAATATTATACAGGATTCCACGTTGAAAAGCACAGTCCCTTCCATGTTTTACTCAGAAGAACTTTGCTCTAAGTCCACTTGCAATTTCAGTCTTCTTCTTAGATGAGCAAACAAAGAATAAATGTTGGCCTCTCTAGTGTAGATATCAATGGATGGCTCCCTAGTGTGGATCCAAAAGCTGTTTATCTCTTCGAATTCCCCTGTGGGAGTTTCGGGATGCTTTGCATTCTTGTGTGTGCTATGGCGGTGGGTGGTCTGTACCACAAGCCTTGCTTGTTTGACCATCTGGCAAGCACCGACTTGGGTGCTTCAGGGAAGGCAGGCACAGCTGTAGACAGTGTAATTATCATTCTTTCTCATGTACACGCCATCCTTATTCTTTCAGGTAGGTGGGCTATAAAGACAAAACTGACCTTTTGACCTGCAAAAAAGATCTCCTAGAATGAATCAGCAGCCTTCCTCACACTTTGGCGCCACAGAAGCTTGAAGGCTTGTTCGCATTTGAGAAGGCAGTTGATTCATTCCAGGAGATTTTTGATAATACATGATAGCAGTATCTCAGTTTTGGAGGGGCTGCCACAAAGAATAGAATAGAATAGAGTAGAGTAGAGTAGAGTAGAGTAGATTAGAGTAGAGTAGAGTAGAGTAGAGTAGAGTAGAGTAGAGTATAGAGTAGAGAAGAAAAGAATAGAATAGAATAGAGTAGAGTAGAGTAGAGTAGAGTAGATTAGAGTAGAGTAGAGTAGAGTAGAGTAGAGTAGAGTAGAGTATAGAGTAGAGAAGAAAAGAATAGAATAGAATAGAGTAGAATAGAGTAAAATAGAGTAGAGTAGAGTAGAGAAGAGTAGAGTAGAGAAGAATAGAATAGAATAGAATAGAACAGAATAGAATAGATAGAATAGAATAGAATAGAATAGAAGAGAATAGAATAGAAGACAATAGAATAGAATATAGAGTAGAGTAGAGTAGAGAAGAGTAGAGAATAGAATAGAATAGAATAGAATAGAATAGAATAGAATAGAATAGAATAGAATAGAATAGAATAGAATAGAATAGAATAGAATAGAATGAGTAGAGTAGAGTAGAGTAGAGTAGAGAAGAATAGCATGGAGTAGAGTAGAGCAGAATAGAGTAGAATAGAATAGAATAGAATAGAATAGAATAGAATAGAATAGAATAGAATAAAAAATAGAATAGAATCAAGTAGAATAGAATAGAACAGAATAGAATAGGTAGAGTAGAGCAGAGCAGAGCAGAGCAGAGCAGAATAGAGTAGAGAGTAGAGTATAGAGTAGAGAAGAGAAGAATAGAATAGAGTAGAGTAGAGTAGAATAGAACAGTAGAGAAGAGTAGAGTAGAGTAGAATAGAGTAGAGTAGAGCAGAGCAGAGCAGAGCAGAGCAGAGCAGAATAGAATAGAGTAGTGTAGAGTAGAGTAGAATAGAATAGTAGAGTAGAGTAGAGTAGAGTAGAGTAGAGTAGAGTAGAGAAGAATAGAATAGAATAGAATAGAATAGAATAGAATAGAATAGAATAGAGTTGGAAGGAACCTTGAAGGTCTTCTAGTCCAGCCCCCTGCTTAGGCAAGAAACCCTACCCCACTTCAGACAAACGGTTATCCAACATCTTCTTAAAAACTTCCAGTGTTGGAGCATTCACAACTTCTGGAGGCAAGTTGTTCCACTGATCAATTGTTCTCACTGTCAGGAAATTTCTCCTTAGTTCTGAGTTGCTTCTCTCCTTGATTAGTTTCCACCCACTGCTTCTCGTCCTGCCCTCAGGTGCTTTGGAGAATAGTTTGACTCCCTCTTCTTTGTGGCAGCCCCTGAAATATTGGAACACTGCTATCATGTCACCCCTAGTCCTTCTTCTCATTAAACTAGACATACCCAGTTCCTCCAACCTTCTTCTTCATAAGAGGAGGTCAAATTATTCTACAAAGCACCTGAGGGCAGGACAAGAAACAATGGTTGGAAACTAATCAAAGAGAGAAGCAACCTGGAATTAAGGAGGAACTTCCTAACAGTGAGGACAATTAACTAGTGGAACAGCTTGCCCCCCGAAAAATGTAGGCGCTCCATCACTGGATGTTTTTAAGAAGAGTCTAGGCAATCACTTATCTGAAATAGTATGGCGTCTCCTGCTTGAGCAGGGGACGGAAGTAGAAAACCCCTAAGGTCCCTTCCAGCTCATTCATTCTATTCATTCTAGGAGACCCTAATCCATAACCAGAGGTGGGTTTATTTATTTATTTATTTATTTATTTTATTTGATTTTTATACCGCCCTTCTCCCGAAGGACTCAGGGCGGTGTACAGGCATAATAAAACCGACAATACAATATACAAATTTAAAATACGATTTAAAAAACTTATTTTAAATTAGCCCAATAATTAAAATTTACCATACTAAGAAAACCCCGTTTAAAATTAATGAATTTAAACATTAAAATCCCAATTTAAGCCAGCCCCTGCGGATAAAAGATGAGTCTTGAGTTCATGACGAAATGTCCGAAGGTCGGGTATTTGGCGTAAACCGGGGAAGTTCGTTCCAGAGTGTGGAGCCCCACAGAAGGCCCTTCCTGGGGCCGCCAGCCGACATTGTTTGGCGGACGGCACCCTGAGAAGTCCCTCTCTATGGGAGCGCACGGGTCGGTGGGAGGCGTGTGGTAACAGCAGGCGGTCCCGTAAGTACCCAGGTCCTAAGCCATGGGCGATTTAAAGGTCATAACCAACACCTTAAAGTGCACCCGAAGGCCACAGGCAGCCAGTGCAGTCTGCGCAGGAGCGGTGTTACATGGGAGCTACGCGTAGCTCCCTCTATAACCCGCGCAGCTGCATTCTGGACTAACTGAAGCCTCCGGCGCACTTCAAGGGGAGCCCCATGTAGAGAGCATTACAGTAATCCAAGCGAGAGGTAGCAGGCGCATGAGTGACTGTGCATAAGGCATCCCGATCAAGGAAGGCGCAACTGCGAACCAGGCGAACCTGGTGGAAGGCCCTCCTGGAGCGGCCGTCAAATGGTCTTCAAGCGACAGCCGATCATCCAGGAGGACACCCAAGTTCGCACCCTATCCTTTGGGGCCAATAACTCGCCTCCAACAGCCAGCCGCTGCTGCAGCTGACTGAATCGGGTGCCGGCATCCACAGCCACTCCGTCTTGGAGGATTAAGCTTGAGCCTGTTTCTCCCCATCCAGACCCGTACAGCTTCCAAACACCGGGACAGCACTTCGACAACTTCATTGGGGTGGTCTGGGGTGGAAAAGTACAGCTGAGTGTCGTCAGCGTACTGCTGGTATCTCACCCCAAAACCACTGATGATCTCACCCAACGGCTTCATGTAGATGTTGAACAGCAGGGGCGAGAGAATCGACCCTGTGGGACCCCACAAGTGAGGCCCTCGCGCCCACCTCTGCCCCCCTGTCAACACCGTCTGCGACCGGTCAGAGAGATAGGAGGAGAACCACCGATATACGGTGCCTCCCACTCCCAATCCCCCCAACCGGCGCAGCAGGATACCATGATCGATGGTATCGAACGCCGCTGAGAGGTCTAATAGGACCAGGGCAGAGGAATATCCCCTGTCCCTGGCCCTCCAGAGATCATCCACCAATGCGACCAAAGCTGTCTCCGTGCTGTATCCGGGTCGGAAGCCGGACTGGAACGGGTCTAGATAGACATCTTCATCCAGGTGTTGGGGCAGCTGTCGCGCCACGGCACTCTCTACAACCTTCGCACATATTCTTACCACTGGTTCGCTGCGTGTGTGTGCCTTCCCCGCCTGCACCCGGCCTTCCACACATGTGCTTTGCTTACGCTCAGCCTCAAAAATGTGGCTAAATAGGATGGTATTATCCCAGGGAGGACTTCAGCGACACACAGTCGCAGCTACCAGTTTGCCCGAACCGCCTGAATACCTCCACTACCCATAACTAACTATGATGCCTATGTGATTTCATTCTTTCCCTCTTTTACACCGAGCTGCATTGAATGACCTCTTCGTAGGGCTGTGATCTCATTCACAATTTTTTGGTTGATCGACATCTCTCTTTAAGTAAATAGTCAATTAACTACCTGAACGCATGGAAGTACATTTGCTGCGTGCCAACCATTATTATAAGCCTGAGAAATTGTATGCTTTTCCATCCAACATGCATATGTTCTGAAAGCAGTAAGTTTGCTCTGAATAGAAGAACAGTCAGTCTTGCCCAGGGTTATCACTTCACTTACAGTTCAGAGAAGGTCACCTTACATCACCTAAGTGAAGTGATGGCGAACCTATGGCACATGTGCCACAGGTGGCATGCAAAACCATATCAGTGGACACGTGAGCTCTGGCACACGCATTTTCGGGCCTTCTGGGCCACCCTGAAGAAGGGAAACAGGCTTTTTCCGGTCTGGGGAAGGCTGTTTTCGCCCTCCCCAGGCTCCTAGAAAGGCTCTGGACCCTGGGGAGAGCAAAAAATGGGTGTTACGTCCCCCTCCCCACTTCACAGAGTAAACGCAAGACGTGTGTCTCCCAGTCTTGTTATTTGCTACAGACCTGATTTTCCTCAGTTGAGGAAATACTTGGCAGTGACCGTGCAAAGGCCTGCCAAGTTCTGAGTCCATTATCTCGTATCCAAGATCCGTTGCCAAAACTCACTGACAAAGTCTGTTAACCCTCCAACAACCGAGCTGCAGTGCACCCTTGGTAGCTTTTTTGTCCGTCACAAGGGCCACATGGCAGCTCCACCCACTTTTATAACCTGTGGGGTGTGGCTCAGTGACTCAGAAATCTCTGAGCCTGCCACACCTTTTCCTCTGTTGCGCACGCTTATCTTTACATCGCTGCCTCGGATCAATCCAGGATTGATTGTCTGCAGCTGGGACTTGAGGCGTTGTCAGGGAGGAGGAGAGTGTGGGAGAGGGAGGTCTTGTCAGCTCCTCCTCCTGGCCTGCAGCTGGAACTTTGGGCAGTGCCAGCGAGGAGGGTCCTGGCAAGGGAGGCCTTGTTGGCTCCTTTCCCTCACTCTCTGAGTCACTCTCCTCCATGAGAACAGGCTCAAGGGAGCACAACAACTGGCCTACCGGGCCCACCGGACCATCACATGCTAAAAGAGGGGTGAGTGCAGGGGTTGCGGGCACATGCGTGGGGGGAGAGGTGCATAGAATTATGGGTGTGGGCACACACATGCACGACCCCCCCAGTGCTCAAAAAGGTTAGCTACCACTGACCTAAGCTCCCTTCTTTTACACAATTAAATGCTGTAGTGAGTTTTGCTTTTCTCTCTCTTTCCCTCTGCCCTTTTGAAGCCCAGAAATTGGTGGAGACTGCAAAGCAAGGAAAACGCTGAATGCCAAATGATTCATCGTGGCTTAATGGTACCTCTAGTTTTTGATATTTCCCTCCCCCCCCTCAGTTTCAATATTCACAAGGAGGTCAAAGACATTATGTACATTTCCACCTATTTGAATGTTTCTAGTGGCTACAGCTGAGCTTCATATTTGTCAACCCTGAAGCTGACCTCATGGTGAAATTTAATTATTTTTTTACTACCGGTTCTGTGGACGTGGCTTGGTGGGCATGGTGTGGCTTGGTGGGCGTGGCAGGGGAAGGATACTGCAAAATCCCCATTCCCTCTCCACTCCTGGGGAAAGGATAATGCAAAATCCCCATTCCTATCCCACTCCAGGGGGAGGATATTGCAAAATCCCCATTCCCCCCCCCATTCCAGGGGAAGGATATGGCAAAATCTCCATTCCCACCCCACTCTGGGGCCAGCCAGAGGTGGTATTTGCCAGTTCTCCTAACTATTCAAAATTTCCACTACCGGTTCGCCAGAACTGTCAAAACCTGCTGGATTTCACCCCTGAGCTGACCTGACCAAGACATTTTGAAGCTTCAGTGTTGCCACACTGGAGCTGAGGGATAGGGAGGGGGATAGAAAATAGAGATCGATGGAGTTTTGTAGCCAAAACAAAATACTTTCTCCTAGGAACCAAGGACATTCCCACAGGTGATCATAAAGAGAGAGGAGGAGTGAAGTAAGGGGTGGGCATAAGAGCACAAAAGTGCCTACCGTTCCTGTCCTATTGTTCTCTTCATTATAGTATTATATGCATACTTTTACTTATACTTTTACTTATATATACTTTTTCTCTCATGATGGATTATTGTTTATGTTGATGATTGTATATACTGTTGTGACAAAATAAATAAAAAAAAGTTACCAGGCAACCGGATGGCACCTTGATTGGACCATGTGACTGATTGTTTGGGAAAGGGGAAAAACTCTTAATTAGGTGTAAACCACTGGAACCTTCAGAATCGGTTTTCACCAGAACTGTGCCAATAAGATATATCCAATAAAACTATTCTTTGAGGAATCTACCTGCCTTGGAGTTTTGTTTGCTATGGGTCTATAATTTGGAAACCTGACAATATTATTAAAACAAAGTCACCTGTAATATTGCAACTATTCAGACCCTTCTATATAGATATCTTTTGGGGGGAGGGCGGGTGAAGAGAAAAATTGTGAGCTGTTGTTTAGCATTGATTTGTGGCATTTGGACTTCCCAATCAAGCTTCGAGCCACGCTATTCCCTTGAGATCTGCCATACAAATATAGAATAACAGAGTTGGAAGGGACCTTGGAGGTCTTCCAGTCCAACCCCCTGCTCAAGCAGGAGACCCTATGGCATTTCAGACAAATGTCTGTCCAGTCTCTTCTTAAAAAAACCTCCAATGATGGAGCACCCACAATTTTTCATGGCAAGCTGTGCAACTGGTTCATTGTTCTCATTGTCAAGAAATTCTCTCCTTAATTCTAAGTTAGATTTCTCTTTGAAAAGCTTCCATCTGTTACTTCTTGTTCCTCAGGTGCTTTGGAGAATAGGTTGAACCACGGATGGGCTCCTGGGGATTCGACAGGGTTCGGGCGATCCTTTAACCAAGGATCGCCAGAGTTTGGCGAACCCCCAAATGCCACCCCTGTCTGGCCATGCCCACCTCACCCCCTCCCTTCCCAGGAATCTCTCTGCAGCGCATTCATCATTCCAGATAACTGCAGGGGCCACGCAGAGGGTCTGGGAGGACAAAAAATGGGCCTACCAGAGGTTCTGGAAGTCCAGAAATGGGCCTATTTCCAGCCTCTGGAGGCCTCCGGACCCCAAGGGAAACTATTTTAGCCCTCCCAGAGGCTCGAAGAAAGCCTCTGGAGCCCGGGGAGGGCGAAAAATGCCCCCTCCCACTGTGGTTCAGGCGGCTGGCTAGGCCACGCCCACCATGGCCATGCCCACCCAGCAACCGAGCAGAGAATCCCTTGCTAAAATTTTTGAAGGCCACCCTTGAGTTGAACCCCTCTTCTGTGTGACAGTCCCTCAAATATTGGAAGAGACCAGAGATGGGTTTCAGCAGGTTCTGAAGAACCGGTAGTGGAAATTTTGAGTAGTTCGGAGAACCGGTAGTAAAAATTCTGACTGGCCTTACCCCTGTCTATTCTCTGCCTCCCAAGTCCCAGCTGATCAGGAGAAAATGGGGATTTTGCAGTAACCTTCCCTTGGATTGGGGTGGGAATGGAGATTTTACAGTATCCTTCCCCTGCCATGCCCACCAAGCCACGCCCATCAAGCTACACCCACAGAACTGGTAGTAAAAAAATTTTTGAAACCTGTCCCTGGAAGAGACCTCCAAGATCCATCCCAGCTGAGTTATTCTGTACCCTTTGCATCCGAGTTCCCCCAAAAATGAGCTGAGAATGGAAAGCAGAAATGATTGCAAATGTACTGATTCAAAAAATGGGTCACCTTGAGAGAATGAAACACCCATCCACCAAAGGAGAACTAACCCTCCAGAGTGTTCTCTACTAATGTCTCAAATACATTTCTGCACCATAATTAATCATCCCCTTCTTCCCTCTCATTGAACTTTGATGGAGACCAGAGGAGGTTTTTGGAGATAAACTAATACCTGTGAGTACCACTTAACCTATCCTTCTATTTATCTTATCTTCCAAATATAAGCTCTGACCTCATTTAATAAACTGTTAATTTTCCCTGATCTTTTTTTTTCCTGTGGAAGCACATTACCCTACTTATACTTTTTTTTTATTATTATTGCTGATGGAAATCCAAATTTAAACCTTCCTTTGCTTAAGGAAATCCTAAGATTTAAATGTAGTTAGTATTCAGATGATAACGTAGCTAGATTTAGCCTGTGCATATTTAAAAAATGTGAACTTTGAAAGTTCTCATACAAACATAAGCTGAACTATCTAAAATAGATCAGCGTCCTTCCTAGGTCAATACCTATTTTTTTTTTTTTTAAATAATCTTTGCAATATTGTGGGGATTAAAATATAGAGGCCAAAAATAGGCTCTGGGATTATGCTAAGGCAAAAGTTCTTAGCTGAACAGGGAGGGAGGGAGGGATGAAGGAAGGAAGGAAGGTAGGAAGGAAGGAAGGAAGGAAGGAAGGAAGGAAGGAAGGAAGGAAGGAAGGAAGGAAGGAAGGAAAAAACTGGGAAGGAGGGAAGGAGGAAAGAAGAAAAAAAGGAAAATCTAGGAGGAAGGGAGGGGAAGAAGGAAAGAAGGAAGGAAGGATGGATGGAAGGAAGGAAGGAAAAAACTGAGAAAAAAGGAAGAAAGAAGAAAAAAGGGAAGGAAGGAAGAAAAAACCGGGAGGGAGGGAGGGAGGGAAGAAGGAAAGAAGAAAGGAAGGATGGATAGAAGGAAGGAAAAACTGAGAAAAAGGAGGAAAGAAGAAAAAGGGAAGGAAGAAAGAAAAACGGGAGGGAGGGAAGGCAGGCAGGAAGGAAGGAAGGAAGGAAAACTTGGAAGGAGGGAGGGAAGAAGGGAGGGAGGGAGGGTAGAAGGAAAGAAGAAAGGAAGGAAAGAAAGGAAGGAAGGAAGGCAAAAACTGAGAAAAAAGGAGGAAAGAAGAAAAAAGGGAAGGAAGAAAGAAAAAACAGGGAGGGATGGAGGGAAAGAAGGAAGGAAGGAAGGAAAACGTGGAGGGAGGGAGGGAAGAAGGGAGGGCGGGAGGGAGGGAGGGAGGGAAAGAAAGAAAAAAGAAAGGAAGGAAGGAAGGCAGGAAGGAAAAAACTGGGAGGGAGGGAGGGAGGGAAGGAAGGAAGGAAGGAAGGAAGGAAGGAAGGAAGGAAGGAAGGAGAATATTATTCACATGACATATGGTCAAAACATGAACAGAAAGTTAGTCTGTTAGTCAAAAACAACAATAATGAATGTTTGGCAAAGAAATAGAAGCAGATAGCAAAGAAAATGCATGCACATCCAATATTGAAGAAAACATGATTGTGTTACTCAGCTGAAGTGATTGCCTGAGAACAGTTCAGCCATGAAAAAAAAAAAAAGTATGACTCTTGAAACTTTGCCAAGGTCAGACAGACTTTGAAAGAACTGCTGAATAAGGGCAGATTGTCCAAGTCAATGCCGCCTCAGAGCAAATTGCTGCTTATCTCCATTCACAATTCCAGGAATGGAAAATATATATTTAAGTTTAACAATGTAGCTGTAATTCCTCAGGCCTGATCACCATTATAATCCAATCTTTCGGGTTAGCGTTATAAGTGGCATGCTCACAGCAGAAAATATCTCTGCTTGAACTTTTTCAAGGCATGTGGCTTATTTAAATGAGGGTTAATGCGTTTGTCGAGTCATTTCAACAAATGTGTAAAAATAATAGCACTGAAAATAAATAATATAGCAGAGAATGGCACTGAGAGCTGCCTCCGAATCTAGCCTTATCAATGATAAGTGATGATGATTTTAGTTGTGATGTCTGGGTGAACTCCCAAATTCTCAGCTACCAGGCAGCGATGGGTTTCACATTTGGTTACCACCGGTTCGCCCCATCCGCACTCGCTCACTTCCCCTGCATGGACCTTCAGTGCATGCGCCCGGCCTCCCGTGCATGTCCTTTGCTCATGCACTTGCCTTCCACGCATGCGCCCGGCCTTCCTTGCATGTCCTTTGCTCACGCATGTGCCTTCCGCGCATGTGCCTGGCCTCAAAAACATTCCTAAATACGATGGCATAGCTCCACGGCGAGTGGGCGATTTCTGCTACCAGTTCAACCGAACCTGTCCAATCTCTGCTACCATGGATGCCAACGACAGGTGGATTGTAATAACTGGCTAGGATCCATTGCTCAATTATCAGATGAGAGGGAATCCGACCATTTGAATTACAATTTTTAGAAAACTAAGCCCTAAAGGTAAAGGTAAAGGTTTCCCTCGCACATACATGCTAGTCGTTCCTGACTCTAGGGGGCGGTGCTGATCTCCATTTCAAAACCGAAGAGCCAGCACTGTCCAAAGACGTCTCTGTGGTCATGTGGCTGGCAGGACTCAATGCCAAAGGCGCATGGTACCTATTTTTTCTACTTGCATTTTTTACGTGCTTTCGAACTGCTAGGTTGGCAGAAGCTGGGACAAATAACGGGAGCTCACCCCATTACATGACAGCTCTAGGGATTCGAACCTCTGAACTGCCGACCTTTCGATCGACAAGCTCAGCGTCCTAGCCCCTGAGCCACCGTGTCTCCTAACTAAGCACTAGGCTTACATAAACCTGAATACAGATAGTCTTTGACTTACAACAGTGACCGTCTGAAGCTACAACACCACTGAAAACAAAATTGACTTCTGACCATTTCCCACACTTCTGACCCTTGCAACATCCCCATGGTCAAGGGGTTTACATTCGAAAGCCTGACCACTGACTCACATTTATGACGGTTGCAAGTGTCCTGGGGTCACGTGATCCCCTTTGGCGACCTTCCGACAAGCCAAGTCGACAGATTCACTTAACAACCGTGTTCCTAATTGAACAGCCGCAGCGAGTCCCTGAACCAATGTGGGAAGTAAAGTCCTCAAATGGGGCAAAGCTCATTTAACAAATTTCTCGTTTAACATGAATTTTGGACTCCGTTGTGGTGGTAAGTTGAGGACTACCTGTAGTTATGTGTTGAATGTATATTTGCCGACAAAGAAATAAAGGGGGACTAGTATAGATTTATTTCAAGCTATTTAGCTCTCATCAACTAGTCGTACCCTTCTGGGATTCGAACGTGGGCTACTTACATATTAGGTAGATGTATTAACCTCTGAGCCACGGGCTCTCCTCGCTTTGTTGACTATACCAGAGGAGAGATTAAGTGAGGCCTGTAGTTATGTTGTTGGACTTTTCAACATTAACACCTTCCTTTCTCCCCTCCTAAGGTAAAGGTAAAGGTTCCCCTCGCACATACGTGCTAGTCGTTTCCAACTCTAGGGGGTGGTGCTCATCTCCGTTTCAAAGCTGAAGAGCCAGCACTGTCCGAAGACGTGTCCGTGGTCATGTGACTGGCATGACTCAACACCAAAGGCGCACGGAACGCTGTTACCTTCCCACCAAAGGCGGTCCCTATTTTTTCTACTTGAATTTTTACGTGCTTTCGAAACTGCTAGGTTGGCAGAAGCTGGGACAAGTAACGGGAGCTCACCCCATTACACGGCAGCACTAGGGATTTGAACCACTGAGCTGCCTATCTTTCAATCGACAAGCTCAACGTCCTAGCCCCTGAGCCACCGCGTCCCTTCCTAATTTGAATATTTTCTTTTTTATTTGATCTAATGTAATTTATTAACATGACAATGCCCATTTTATTTAACCCATCACACTAAAGAAGTCATGGTGGAATGCAAGGCAGATCATCTGCCACAAAGTGACAAATCTCCTGAAGACTGTGGAGAACACCAACCAAAAAGTATGTAGTTGATAGACTGATTCTTTGTAGAAATTTCGGTTGGTTCAGAGCAGTGGTGAGATTCAGCCAGTTCGCACCACTTCGGGAGAACCGGTTGTTAACTTTCTGAGCAGTTTGGCAAACTGGTTGTTGGAAGAAATCATTAGGGCAGAGAACCGGTTGTTAAATTACTGGAATCCCATCATTGGTTCAGAGGTACAGCTAGCTACCTCTGTTCTATTGGCCTGTGAGTAATTGATTCTATCAAACACTCAATAGAGCTTAGAAGGTATGACTTGAGTGGCTTAGTAACTTCTAGGACTTGCCTACAGAGATAAAAGATTGTCTTCAAAACCTAGGATGATCTTGATTTAATTGGCAGCAAGTTAGAAGGCTATGGTTTTCCCAGTTGCAATGTATGGCTGTGAAAGTTGGACCATAAGAAAGGCTGAGCGCCAAAGAATTGAGGCCTCTGAACTCTGGTGCTGGAGAAGACTCCTGGAAAAGCTCAACCCTGACTGCTCTTTAGAAGGCCAGATCCTGAAAATGAAACTCAAATACTTTGGTCACTTAATGAGAAGGAAGGACTCACTGGAGAAGAGCCTAATGCTGGGAAAGATGGAGGGCAAAAGAAGAAGGGGACGGCAGAGAATGAGAGGGCTGCATAGAGTCACTGAAGCAGTCGGTGTGAGCTTAAATGGCCTCCAGAGGATGGTAGAGGATAGGAAGGCCTGGAGGAACATTGTCCATGGGGTTGCGATGGGTCGGACACGACTTCGCAACTAACAACAACAAAGAAAAATCCAGTTGAGGTACTTCCTATCATGCCTTTATTAATGTCAGGGAAATACATTCCAATCATTACTAGAGCACACAGATCTATTAAAGAGGAGAAAGGCGAGTAGTAAAATGACACACGTTCACCTCTGCCATTCCGGAGCCATGCAATAAATCTGAGATTAATAAAAATTCACCCGACTTCACAGCAGGAGGAAGGGACCATCCTCAGCAATTAATAACACGACCAACATATTGGGAAGAAATAGAGTTTGCTTTCTTTCCCCTTGCATGGCCTTCCCCCAGGCAAGCAGCCGCAATGGTGCATTTCAATGAGAGCAAAAAGATGCCCTTATTGCATGCTCCATCCAAGGCTTCAGATTTGAGGGAAATCATGTCTTCAAAGACCAGGGAAAGTAGGCTAATGCTTCCTCCTGGATGGCCAGACTCACTCCTTAATCCATCTTGCTAAACCAGGCCATGTTATCTAAATCCTGCAGAAAGGCCATAAAAGCCACTGCTGTGTGTCAGATCCCAGCTTCTCTTCCATGGCAACTAAGTGGACTTTAACTTATTGCTTTTATTTTAAGACCTGGCCAGAAAGACCCATTTTTAAAGCAAGAATAGCTTCCATATATCCTATATTTGCCTGCCTGCCTCTCTCTCTCTCTCCCTCCCTCTCTCTCTTTCTCTCTCTCTAGCTCTAGCTCTAGCTCTAGCTATATCTCTATATCTATCTATCTATCTATCTATCTATCTATCTATCTATCTATCTATCTATCTATCTATCTATCTATCTATCTATCTATCTATCTATCTATTATGCTGGACTGGCATAATGGTTTATTGTTGTGGGGTTTTAAATTTTTTAAATTTTATAAATTTTAAATTTAAATTTTTATACATTGGCCTTTTTGTAATATGCTTTATTTTAAATATTGATTTTAATTGTATATATATTGTGTTTTATTTAGGCTGTACACCGCCCTGAGTCCTTCGGGAGAAGGGCGGTATAAAAATTTGATAAAT